>NW_028270157.1:77154433-77264433 GCF_037043375.1 Chiloscyllium plagiosum
CACACACAAACACTGTCTGATATCCCTCTCTCTCACACAAAAATCCTGTCTGATATCCCTCTTCCTCACACACAAACCCTGTCTGATACCCCTCTCTCTCACACACCAACCCTGCCTGATATCCCTCTCTCTCACACACAAACCCTGTCTGATAACCCTCTCTCTCATACAAATCCTGCCTGATATCCTTCCCTCACACACACCGACCCTCTCTGATATCCCTCTCAAACACACAAACCCCGTCTGATATCCCTCGCTCTCACACACAAATCCTGGCAGATAAACCTCTCACTCACACACAAACCCTGTCTGATATCCCTCTCTCTCACACACAAATACTGTCTGATATCTCTCCCTCTCACACACCGACCCTGTCTGATATCCCTCTCTCTCACACACCGACTCTGTCTGATATTGTTCTCTCTCACACACAAATCCTGTCTGATATCCTCTCTCTCACACAAAAACCCTGTCTGATATCCCTCTTCCTCACACACAAACCCTGTTTGATATCCCTGTCTCTCACATACAAACCCTGTCTGACGTCCCTCTCTCTCACAGACAAATCCTGTCTGATATCTGCCTCCCTCAACTCTCAGACACACAAACACTGTCTGATGCTATCTCTCACACACAAAATCCCTGTCTTATATCCCTCTTCCTCACACACAAACCCTGTCCGATATCCCTCCCTCTCACACGAAAACCCTGTCCGATATCCCTATTCCTCACACACAAACCCTCTGTGATATCCCTCTCTCTCACAGACAAATCCTTTCTGATATCTGCCTCCCTCACACACAAATCCTGTCTGATATCGCTCTCTCTCACACAAAAACCCTGTCTGATATCCCTCTCTCACACACAAACCCTGTCTGATATCCCTCTCCCTCACACACAAACCCTGTCTGACGTCCCTCTCTCTCACAGACAAATCCTGTCTGATATCTGCCTCCCTCACACACAAATCCTGTCTGATATCGCTCTCTCTCACACACAAATCATGATTGATATCCCTCTCTCTCATACACAAACTCTGTCTGATGTCCAACTCTCTCACACACAAACACTGTCTGATATCCCTCTCTCTCACACAAAATCCCTGTCCGATATCCCTATTCCTCACACACAAACCCTGTCTGATATCCCTGTCTCTCACATACAAACCCTGTCTGATATCCCACTCTCTCACACACAAACCATGTCTGATAACCCTCTCTCTCATACAAATCCTGTCTGATATCCCACCCTCACACACACCGACGCTCTCTGATATCCCTCTTTCACACACAAACCCCGTATGATATCCCTCTCTCTCACACAAAAACCCTGTCTGATATCCCTCTTCCTCACACACAAACCCTGTCTGATATTCCTCTCTCTCTCACACGAACCCTGTCTGATATCCTTCTCTCACAAACAAGCCTTGTCTGATATCCCTCTCTCACACACACCAGCCTGTCTGATATCTCTTTCTCACACACACTGACCCTGTCTGACATCTTTCTCACACACACCACCCCTGTCTGATATCGTTCTCTCTCACACACAAATCCTGTCTGATATCCCTCACTCTCACAAACAAACCCTGTCTGATATCCATCTCTCTCACACACAAACCCTGTCAGATATCCCTCTCTCACACACACACAATCCCTGTCTGATATCCCACTCTCTCACACACAAACCCTGTCTGATATCCCTCTCTCTCACACACAAACCCTGTCTGATATCCCTCACTCTCACACACAAACCCTGTCTGATATCCCTCCCTCTCACACACCAACCCTGTCTGATATCCCTCTCACTCACACACAAACCCTGCCTGATATCCCTCTCTCTCATACAAATCCTGTCTGATATCCCTCCCTCACATACACCGACCCTCTCTGACATCCCTCTCTCACACACAAATCCCGTCTGATATCCCACTCTCTCAGACACAAATCCTGTCTGATATCTTTCTCTCACACACAAGCCCTGTCTGATATCCCTCTCTCTCACACACAATCCCTGTCTGATATCTCTCTCACGCATACCAACCTTGTCTGATATCCCTCTCCCTCACATACAAACCCTCTCTGATACCCCTCTCTCACACACAAACCCTGTCTGATATCTCTCTCTTTCACACACAATCCCTGCCTGATATCACTCGCTCTCACACACAAACCCTATCTGTTATCCCTGTCCCGCACACACAAACCCTGTCTGATATCCCTCTCTCACACACACATACCCTGTCTGATATCCCTCTCTCTCACACACAAACCCTGTCTGATATCCCTCTCTCACACATAAATCCTGCCTGATATCCCTCTCTCTCACACAAAAACCATGTCTGATATCCCTCCCTCTCACACACAAACCCTGTCTGATAACCCTCTCTCTAATATAAATCCTGTCTGATATCCCTCCCTCACACACACCGACGCTGTCTGATATCCCTCTCTCACACACAAACCCCGTCTGATATCCCTCGCTCTCACACACAAACACTGTCTGATATCCCTCTCTCTCACACACAAACCCTGTCTGATATCCCTCTCTCTCACACACAAACCCTGTCTGATATCCCTCTCTCACATATAAATCCTGCCTGATATCCCTCTCTCTCACACAAAAACCATGTCTGATATCCCTCCCTCTCACACACAAACCCTGTCTGATATCCCTCTCTCACACACAAACCCCGTCTGATATCCCTCGCTCTCACACACAAACCCCGTCTGATGAACAACTCTCTTATACACAAACACTGTCTGATATCCCTCTCTCTCACACAAAAACCCTGTCTGATATCCCTCTCTCTCACACACAAACCCTGTCTGATGTTCAACTCTCTTACACACAAACACTGTCTGATATCCCTCTCTCTCACACATAAACCCTGTCTGATATCCCTCTTCCTCACACACAAACCGTGTCTGATATCCCTCTCTCTCACACACCGACTCTGTCTGATATCGTTCTCTCTCACACAAAAACCCTGTCTGATATCCCACTCTCTCACGCACAAACCCTGTCTGATATCCCTCTCTCACACACAAACCCTGTCTGATATCCCTCTCCCTCACACACAAACCCTGTCTGATATCCCTCCCTCTCACACATAAACCCTGTCTGATATCCCCCTCCCTCACACACAAATCCTGTCTGATATCGCTCTCTCTCACACACAAATCATGACTGATATCCCTCTCTCTCATACACAAACTCTGTCTGATGTCCAACTCTCTCACACACAAACCCTGTCTGATATCCTTCTCTCACAAACAAACCTTGTCTGATATCCCTCTCTCACACACACAAACCCTGTCCGATATCTCTTTCTCACACACACGGACCCTATCTGATATCTCTCTCTCACACATCAACCCTGTCTGATATTCCTCTCTCAAACACACAAACCCTGTCTGATATCCCTCTCCCACACACACAAACCCTGTCTGATATCCCTTTCTCTCAAAATCCGACCCTGTCTGATATCGTTCTCTCTCACACACAAATCCTGTCTGATATCCCGCTCTCTCACAAACAAACCCTGTCTGATATCCATCTCTCTCACACACAAACCCTGTCTGATATCCCTCTCTCACACACACATACCCTGCCTGATATCCCTCTCTTTCACACACAAACACTGTCTGATATCCCTCTCACTCACACACAAACCCTGTCTGATAACCCTCTCTCTCATCCAAATCCTGTCTGATATCCCACCCTCACCCACACCGACGTTCTCTGATATCCCTCTCTCACACACAAACCCCGTATGATATCCCTCTCTCACACACAAACCCCGTATGATATCCCTCGCTCTCACACACAAAACCTGTCTTACATCCCTCTCTCTCACACACACCCTGTCTGATGTTCAAATCTCTCACACACAACCACTGTCTGATATCCCTCTCACTCACACACAAACCCTGTCTGATATCACTCTCTCTCACACACAAACCCTGTCTGATATCCCTCTCTCACACACACAAACCCTTTTTGATATTCTTCTCTCACACACAAACCTTGTCTGATATCCCTCTTCCACACACACAAACCCTGTCCGAAATCCCTCTCTCTCACACACAAATCCTGTCAGATAACCCTCTCTCTCACACACAAACCCTGTCTGATATCCCTCTTGCTCACACACAAATCCTGTCTGATATCCCTCTCCCTCACACTCAAACTCTGTCTGATATCCCTCTCTCTCACACACAAACACTGTCTGATATCACTCTCTCTCACTCACAAACCCTGTCTGATATCCCGCTCTAACACACAAACCCTGTCTGATATCCCTCTCGCTCACACACAAATCCTGTCTGATACCCCTCTCCCACACACACAAATCCTGTCTATTATCCCTCTCTCTCTCTCACACAAATCATGACTGATATCCCTCTCTCTCACACAAAAACTCTGTCTGATATCCCTATTTCTCACACACAAACCCTGTCTGATATCCCTCTCTCTGACACACCGACTCTGTCTGATATCGTTCTCTGTCACAAAAAAACCCTGTCTGATATCCCACTCTCTCACACACAAACCCTGTCTGATATCCCTCTCTCTCACACAAAATCCCTTTCTGATATCCCTCTCTCTCACACCACAAACCCTGTCTGATATTCCTCTCTCTCACACACGAACCCTGTCTGATATCCTTCTGTCACAAACAAACCTTGTCTGATATCCCTCTCTCACACACGCCAGCCTGTCTGATATCTCTTTCTCACACACACTGACCCTGTCTGACATCTCTCACTCACACACCACCCTGTCTGATATCCTTCTCTCACACACACAAACCCTGTCTGATATCCCTCTCTCACACACACAAACCCTGTCTGATATCCCTCTCTCTCAAACACCGAACCAGTCTGATATTGTTCTCTCTCACACACAAATCCTGTCAGATATCCATCTCTCTCACACACAAACCCTGTCTGATATCCCACTCTCTCACACACAAACCCTGTCGGATATCCCCCTCTCTCACACACAAACCCTGTCTGATATCTCTCTCTCTCACACACAAACCATGTCAGATATCCCTCTCTCACACATAAATCCTGTCTAATATCCCACTCTCTCACACACAAAACATGTCTGATACCCCTCCCTCTCACACACCGACCCTGTCTGATATCACTCTCACTCACACACAAACCCTGCCTGATACCCCTCTCTCTCATACAAATCCTGTCTGATATCCCTCCCTCACACACACCGACCCTCTCTGATATCCCTCTCTCACACACAAACCCCGTCTGATATCCCACTCTCTCACACACAATCCCTTTCTGATATCTCTCTTACGCATACCAACCTTGTCTGATATCCCTCTCCCTCACATACAGACCCTCTCTGATACCCCTCTCTCACACACAAACCCTGTCTGATAACCCTCTCTTTCACACACAATCCCTGCTGATATCACTCGCTCTCACACACAAACCATGTCTGATATCCCTCTCCCGCACACACAAACCCTGTCTGATATCCCTCTCTCACACACAATCCCAGCCTGATATCACTCGCTCTCACAAACAAACCCTGTCTGATATCCATCTCTCTCACACACAAACCCTGTCTGATATCCCTCTCTCTCACACACAAACCTTGTCTGATATCCCTCTCTCTCACACACAAACCCTGTCTGATATCCCTCTCTCACACATAAATCCTGCCTAATATCCCTCTCTCTCACACAAAAACCATGTCTGATATCCCTCCCTCTCACACACAAACCCTGTCTGATAATCCTCTCTCTAATACAAATCCTGTCTGATATCCCTCCCTCACACACACCGACGCTCTCTGATATCCCTCTCTCACACACAAACCCCGTCTGATATCCCTCGCTCTCACACACAAACCCTGTCTGATATCCCTCTCTCTCACACACAAACCCCATCTGATGTTCAACTCTCTTACACACAAACACTGTCTGATATCCCTCTCTCTCACACAAAAACTCTGTCTGATATCCCTCTCTCTCACACACAAACCCTGTCTGATGTTCAACTCTCTTACACACAAACACTGTCTGATATCCCTCTCTCTCACACAAAAGCGCTGTCTGATATCCCTCTTCCTCACACACAAACCCTGTGTGATATCCCTCTCTCACACACACAAACCCTGTCTGATATCCCTCTCTCTCACACACCGACTCTGTCTGATATTGTTCTCTCTCACACAAAAACCGTGTCTGATATCCCACTCTCTCACGCACAAACCCTGTCTGATATCCCTCTCTCACACACAAACCCTGTCTGATATCCCTCTCCCTCACACACAAACCCTGTCTGATATCCCTCTCTCTCACAGACAAATCCTGTCTGATATCCGCCTCCCTCACACACAAACCATGTCTGATATCCCTCTCTCACACACACCGACCCTGTCTGATATTTCTTTCTCACACACACGGACCCTATCTGATATCTCTCTCTCTCACTCACAAACCCTGTCTGATATCCCTCTCTCAAACACACAAACCCTGTCTGATATCCCTCTCCCACACACACAAACCCTGTCTGATATCCCTCTCTCTCAAAATCCGACCCTGTCTGATATCGTTCTCTCTCACACACAAATCCTGTCTGATATCCCTCTCTCTTACAAACAAACCCTGTCTGATCTCCATCTCTCTCACACACAAACCCTGTCTGATATCCCTCTCTCACACACACATACCCTGCCTGATATCCCTCTCTTTCACACACAAACCATGTCTGATATCCCTCTCACTCACACACAAACCCTGTCTGATAATCCTCTCTCTCATGCAAATCCTGTGTGATATCCCACCCTCACACACACCGACGCTCTCTGATATCCCTCTCTCACACACAAACCGCGTATGATATCCCTCTCTCACACACAAACCCCGTATGATATCCCTCTCCCTCACACACACCCTGTCTGATGTTCAACTCTCTCACACACAACCACTGTCTGATATCCCTCTCTCTCACACACAAACCCTGTCTGATATCCCTCTCTCTCACACACAATCCCTGTCTGATATCCCTCTCTCTCACACACAAACCATGTCAGATATCCCTCTCTCACACATAAATCCTGTCAAATATCCCACTCTCTCACACACAAAACATGTCTGATATCCCTCCCTCACACACACCGACCCTCTCTGATATCCCTCTCTCACACACAAACTCCGTCTGATATCCCACTCTCTCACACACAAATCCTGTCTGATATCTTTCTCTCACACACAAGCCCTGTCTGATATCCCTCTCTCTTACACACAATCCCTTTCTGATATCTCTCTCACGCATACCAACCTTGTCTGATATCCCTCTCCCTAACATACAGACCCTCTCTGATACCCCTCTCTCACACACAAACCCTGTCTGATATCCCTCTCTTTCACACACAATCCCTGCCTGATATCACTCGCCCTCACACACAAACCCTGTCTTATATCCCTCTTCTTCACACACAAACCCTGTCTGATATCCCTCTCTCTCACACACATACACTTGCAGGAAGTGCACCCATCTCCAGCTCCTCCAAGACCGCGTTAGGGAACTGGAGCTGGAGTTGGATGAACTTAGGATCATTCGGGAGGCAGAGGGGGTCATAGATCGGAGCTTTAGGGAAGTAGTAACTCCAAAGATGGCAGATAGATGGGTGACAGTGAGGGGGACTGGGAGGAAGCAGCCAGTGCAGGGACCCCCTGCGGCCGTTCCCCTCAAGAACAAGTATACCGTTTTGGATACTTGTGGGGGGGACGACTTACCAGGGGCAAGTAACGGGGCTCAGGCCTCTGGCACGGAGCCTGTCCCCGTTACTCAGAAGGGAAGGGTGGAGAAGAGCAGAGCAATAGTAATTGGGGACTCGATAGTTCGTGGCACAGATAGGCGGTTTTGTGGGAACGAGAGAGACTCACGTTTGGTATGTTGCCTCCCAGGTGCAAGGGTACGTGACGTCTCTGATCGTGTTTTCCGGGTCCTTAAGGGGGAGGGGGAGCAGCCTGAAGTCGTGGTCCACATTGGCACCAATGACGTAGGTAGGAGGAGGGCTGAGGATGTTAGACAGGCTTTCAGGGAGCTAGGTTGGAAGCTCAAAGTTAGAACGAACAGAGTTGTTGTCTCTGGTTTGTTACCCGTGCCACGTGATAGAGAGTCGAGGAATATGGAGAGAGAACAGTTAAATGCGTGGCTACAGGGATGGTGCAGGAGGGAGGGATTCCGGTATTTGGATAACTGGGGTTCTTTCTGGGGAAGGTGGGACCTCTATAAACAGGATGGTCTGCACCTGAACCTGAGGGGCACCAGTATCCTTGGTGGGAGGTTTGCTAGTGCTCTTGGGGGGGGTTTAAACTAACTCTGCAGCGGCATGGGAACCCAGACTGTAGCTTTAGGGTGCAGGACCTGGAGTGTAGGGAGGTTAGGAACATGACATCATTTTCAAAGGAGGGTGCCTGTAAACAGGAAAGTGGCTTGAAGTGTGTATACTTCAATGCAAGAAGTATACGAAATAAGGTAGGTGAACTTGCAGCGTGGGTTGGTACCTGGGACTTCGATGTTGTGGCTATTACGGAGACATGGGTAGAACAGGGACAGGATTGGCTGTTGCAGGTTCCAGGGTTTAAATGTTTCAATAGGGTCAGAGGTGGGGGTAAAAGAGGGGGAGGTGTGGCATTGCTTGTCAAAGATAGTATTACAGCTGTGGAAAGGACGATGGATGAAGACTCGCCGTCTGAGGTAGTTTGGGCTGAGGTTAGGAATAGGAAAGGTGAGCTCACCCTGTTAGGAGTTTTTTACAGGCCCCCTAATAGTCCTAGAAACGTAGAAGAAAGGATTGCGAGGATAATTCAAGAGAAGAGTGAAAGTAACAGGGTGGTTGTTATGGGGGACTTTAACTTTCCTGATATTGATTGGGAAAGCTATAGCTCAAGTTCGTTAGATGGGTCAGTGTTTGTCCAATGTGTGCAGGAGGGTTTCCTGACACAATATGTAGATAGGCCAACAAGAGGTGAGGCCGTACTGGATTTGGTTCTGGGTAATGAACCAGGCCAGGTGTTAGAATTAGAGGTAGGTGAGCACTTTGGGGACAGTGACCACAATTCGGTGACTTTTACTCTAGTGATGGAGAGGGATAAGAGTGCACTACAGGGCAAGAGTTATAGCTGGGGGCAGGGAAATTATGATGCGGTGAAGCATGACTTAGGATGTGTGGCTTGGAAAAGTAAGCTTCAAGACAAGGGCGTAACTGATATGTGGAGCTTGTTCAAGGAGCAACTATTGAGTGTCCTTGATAAGTATGTACCCGTCAGGCAGGGAGGAAAGGGTCGTGTGAGGGAACCGTGGTTTAATAAGGAATTGGAATCCCTTGTTAAATGGAAGAGGGCGGCTTATGTAAAGATGAGGCGTGAAGGTTCAATTGGGGCGATTGAGAGTTATAAGGTAGCCAGGAAGGACCAGAAGATAGAGCTAAGAGCAGCAAGGAGGGGACATGAAAGGTCCTTAGTTGGTAGGATTAGGGAAAACCCTAAGGCTTTCTATAGGTATGTCAGGAATAAAAGAATGACTAGGGTAGGAATAGGTCCAGTCAAGGATAGTAGTGGGAAGTTGCGTGTGGAGGCTGAAGAGATTGGGGAGACACTGAATGAATACTTTTCGTCAGTATTCACTCAGGAACAGGACATTGTTGTCGATGTGAGTACCGAGTCACAATTAAGTAGAATGGATGGCTTTGAGGTATGCAGAGAAGAGGTGTTGGAAATCCTGGAAAGGGTGAAAATAGATAAGTCCCCTGGGCCTGATGGCATTTATCCTAGGATTCTCTGGGAAGCAAGGGAGGAGATTGCAGAGCCATTGGCCTTGATTTTTATGTCCTCCTTGTCTACAGGAGTAGTGCCAGAAGATTGGAGGCTAGCAAATGTGGTTCCCTTGTTCAAGAAGGGGAGTAGGGATAACCCTAGTAACTATAGGCCGGTGAATCTCACTTCTGTTGTGGGTAAAATCTTAGAGAGAATTGTAAGGGATAGGATTTATGAACATCTGGATAGGAATAATGTGATCAAGGATAGTCAGCATGGTTTTGTGAAGGGCAGGTCGTGCCTCACAAACCTTATTGAATTCTTTGAGAAGGTGACTAAGGAGGTGGACGAGGGGAAAGCAGTAGATGTGGTGTATATGGATTTTAGTAAGGCGTTTGATAAGGTTCCCCATGGTAGACTACTGCAAAAAATAGGGAGGTATGGCATCGAGGGTGAGTTGGAGGTTTGGATTAGGAGTTGGCTGGCTGGAAGAAGACAGAGGGTAGTAGTTGATGGCAAAGGTTCATCTTGGAGTGCCGTCACTAGCGGTGTTCCGCAAGGATCTGTTTTGGGACCATTGTTGTTTGTCATTTTTATAAATGACCTGGAGGAGGGGTTAGAAGGTTGGGTGAGTAAGTTTGCGGATGATACGAAAGTCGGAGGAGTTGTAGACAGTGAGGAAGGATGTGGCAGGTTACAGCGGGATATAGATAAGCTGCAGAACTGGGCAGAAAGGTGGCAAATGGAGTTCAATGTAGCTAAGTGTGAGGTGATTCACTTTGGTAAGAGTAATAAAAAGATGGGGTACTGGGCTAACGGTCGGATACTTGGTAGTGTGGATGAGCAGAAAGATCTTGGTGTCCATGTCCATAAATCTTTGAAAGTTGCCACCCAGGTAAATAGTGCGGTGAGGAAGGCATATGGCGTACTGGCTTTTATTGGTAGAGGAATTGAGTTCCGGAGTCCTGAGGTCATGTTGCAGTTGTATAAGACTCTGGTGCGGCCGCATCTGGAGTATTGTGTGCAGTTTTGGTGCCCATACTATAGGAAGGATGTGGAGGCACTGGAACGGGTGCAGAGGAGGTTTACCAGGATGTTGCCTGGTATGGTAGGAAGATCGTATGAGGAAAGGCTGAGGCACTTGGGGCTGTTTTCATTGGAGAAAAGAAGGTTTAGGGGTGACTTGATAGAGGTGTACAAGATGATTAGGGATTTAGATAGGGTCGACAGTGAGCATCTTTTTCCACGTATGGAGTCAGCTATTACAAGGGGGCATAGCTTTAAATTAAGCGGGGGGTAGGTATAGGACAGATGTCAGGGGTAGGTTCTTTACTCAGCGATTCGTGAGTTCGTGGAATGCCCTGCCTGTAGCAGTAGTGGACACTCCTTCATTATGGGCATTTAAACGTGCATTGGATAGGCATATGGAGGATAGTGGGCTAGTGTAGGTTAGGTGGACTTGGATCAGCGCAACATCGAGGGCCAAAGGGCCTGTACTGCGCTGTATTCTTCTATGTTCTATGTTCTATGTTCTATAACCTGTCTGATATCCCTCTCTCAGACATAAATCCTGCCTGATATCCCTCTCTCAAACACAAAAACCATGTCTGATATCCCTCCCTCTCACACACAAACCCTGTCTGATAACCCTCTCTTTCACACACAATCCCTGCCTGATATCACTCGCTCTCACAAACAAACTCTGTCTGATATCGTTCTCTCTCACACACAAACCCTGTCTGATATCCCTCTCTCTCACACACAAACCCTGTCTGATATCCCTCTCTCTCACACACAAACCCTGTCTAATATCCCTCTCTCTCACACACAAACCCTGTCTGATATCCCTCTCTCACACATAAATCCTGCCTGATATCCCTCTCTCTCACACAAAAACCATGTCTGATATCCCTCCCTCTCACACACAAACCCTGTCTGATAACCCTCTCTCTCACACAGACAAACCCTGTCTGATAACCCTCTCTCTAATACAAATCCTGTCTGATATCCCTCCCTCACATACACCGACGCTCTCTGATATCCCTCTCTCACACACAAACACCGTCTGATATCCCTCGCTCTCACACACAAACCCCGTCTGATGTTCAACTCTCTTACACACAAACCCTGCCTGATATCCCTCTCTCTCACACACAAACCCTGTCTGATATCCCTCTCTCTCACACACAAACCCTGTCTGATAACCCTCTCTCACACATAAATCCTGCCTGATATCCCTCTCTCTCACACAAAAACCATGTCACATCCCCCTCCCTCTCACACACAAACCCTGTCTGATATCCCTCTCTCTTACACACAAACCCTGTCTGATATCCCTCCCTCTCACACACAAACCCTGTCTGATAACCCTCTCTCTCACACACAAACCCTGTCTAATAACCCTCTCTCTAATACAAATCCTGTCTGATATCCCTCCCTCACACACACCGACGCTCTCTGATATCCCTTTCTCACACACAAACCATGTCTGATATCCCTCTCTCACACACAAACCCCGTCTGATATCCCTCTCTCTCACACACAAACCCCGTCTGATGTTCAACTCTCTTACACACAAACACTGTCTGATATCCCTCTCTCTCACACACCGACTATAATATTCTCCTTTTCCTGATTGAAAACTGATGAGAAATGTTCATTTAGCACCTCTCCGATCTCCACAGGATCCACACTCAACTTCCCACTTCTTTTTTTGACTGGCCCTATTACTACTCTTGTCACCCTTTTATTCCTCACATACCTATTTGTGTCCTTTATTTGCTCTCCTTAACTCTCTCTTTAAATCATTCCTCGCTGATCTGTAGCTCTCCATCGCCTCATCTGAACCATCTTGCCTCATCAACACATAAGCCTCCTTCTTCTTCATAACAAGAGATGCAATTTCTGTCGTAAACCACGGTTCCCTTACCTTATCACTTCCTCCCTGCCTGACAGGGACATATCTATCAAGGACACGCAATATCTGTTTCTTAAACCAGCTCCACATTTCCATTGTCTGCATCCCCTGCATTTTGCTACCCCATTCTATGCATCCTAATTCTTGCCTAATCGCATTATAATTGCCCTTGCCCCATCGATAACTCTTGACCTGTGGCATGTACCTATCCCTTTCCATCACTAAACTAAACGTAACTGAATTATGGTCACTCTCTCCAAAGTGCTCACCTACAACTAAATCAAACACCTGGCCTGGTTCATTACCAAGCACCAGATCCAGTGTGGCCTCTCCTCTTGTCGGCCCTTCGACATTGTGTGTTAGGAAACCCTCCTGTACACATTGGACAAAAACTGATCCATCCGACGTACGAAAGCTAAAACATTTCCAATCAATGTTGGGGAAGTTAAAGTCCCCCATAATGACCACCCTGTTCCTTTCACTCCTACCCAGGATAATGTTGCTAATCCTCTCCTCCACCTCCCTGGAACTCTGCGGAGGCCTATAAAAAACTCCAAGAAGTGTGACCGCTCCTCTCCTGCTTCTAACCTCAGCCCACACTACCTCAGTAGACGAGTCCTCATCAAAAGTTTTTTCAGCCACCATTATACTGTCCTTGACTAACAAGGCCACACCTCCCCTTCTTTTCCTGCCTTGCCTGTTCTTAATGAAAGATCTAAACCCTGGAACCTGCAAATCCATTCCTCACCCTGCTCTATCCATGTCTCCGAAATGGCCGCAACAACGAAAAATATTCACTTAAATAACTGAAGGGTAATAAAAAAGTCCCTCCTTTCCCAGAAACCTCTGCTCTCCCATGTCAGATGTAAAGACTCAAATCAGTGACTCTCCGCTCCCAACAGGCCCCTGGTCCAAGCTGCTGCACTCTGTGCTGCTGCTGCTGAAAACCCGAAAAGCTTGAATCAGATGAGGTAAATATAGCCCACTAATCTTCCTACTCTTGATGTATCGGTGATGGTGACATGTGGTGCAGTATGGAAGGTATTAAACTGGTGTTAATACCAACCTTCAAAGGCAGAAAGGCTGTATCCTACTGATTCCATCCTATCACAGGAGCCCCCATGTCTACCCAAAATAACCCTTTCCCTGTGGAAGATGTGGCAGCCACGCAAACACTAATCAGCAGGGCCATGTTCTGGTGAGTGACCCATTCTGCCATGTCAGATGTGTTGAAGGGAATGGGTATGAGGGGGAGTCCTCCACTCGAGTGTACTGCACACCCAGCACATAGATTGATCCGACCGCAAAGCACATTCATCACTGAAATGCAGAGACGTGCTGAGGTGTGGGCTAGTCCATATTGGTCCAGTATAAGTCATTAGAAAACATAGCCATCCTGTTCATTTCCCGTTGCCGATGCCTTTTACAGCAGTATTGGTGATCAGCAGGATCTGGAACAACCCCTCGACCCTTGGCTAGAGGCTGTGCTTTCTCCTGAACACTTTCATGTTCATGAATTCTCCTGGTTCCAAATTACAGCAATGTCTTCCAGTTGGGTCAGCTTTAGCTTTCTTTACCTGTGAATGGAAGTTAGAGAAACATTTGGTTGGTGACATACAACAACTTAAAAATATGTTCCTCTGTTTACTGAATGTCTGTTTCTTTAACAGTGAGAGGTTCAGAGAAAGGTAACCATAGGGAACGCCCCACGATGATCCCGTGTGGTGACAATCCTGTCACCCGATTGGTAGCAGATCACACAGTCATTAGGTTAAAGGTAGAATTTCGATCTATTTAAGGCCAGTTTCCTCACAGAGTTTTGCAGGTTTCTCTTTCAACATCCCATTATAGCTTTCCCCTTGTCCAGCTGACGATGGATGGTCGCTGCAGTGAAAATGCTGGCTGATCTGCAAGGCATTACACATTTCCATAACAACCGGTTCCACTAAAGTGTCACCCACTGTCACTTGATATCTGCACAGGTATTCCGAACCGTGGTACAATTTCTTTGTAGAAACGCTTAGCACCTGTAGGTGCATCATTTCTCCGACAGGGAAAGGTTTTGACCCATTTACAGAATACATCAATAATTACAAGTACACACTTAAGTCGCATGCACGAGGGGCAGTTTGGTAAAATCCACTTGCAAATGTTCAAAAGGCCCTGCAGGATTTAGGTGTTAGGCAATCTGCGCTTTTTCTGTGTTTTTTTCCCAGATTCATAGTTTGGAAGGTAACACACCAGTCACTAATTTACTTTGTACTTGCTGAAATTCCTGGTGCATACCACATTTTCAAAATGTAACCTGCCATTCCCCCCTTTGCCTGTACGTGTGACCGACCGAACAAAGCAGCAACCCCACTGGAGCAGGGCTTTGAGTGTCACCACGTGGCCATCGGGATGAACCCAGACCCCCGCTGGTGTCTTATTGCACTGATCTTGGGCCCAAGCTAACACCACCTCAGCTTTGGCCTGAGACCGACGGGCTAATACATCACCAACTGTGGGCAGGAAACCAATGGGTTTACAATTTCTCTAAACAAAGGCAATCTGGTATCAGACAAGGTGGCATTGTGAGTCCCTCTATCAGCCTGGACATTGCTCAGTGTAGCCTCATCTTGCTTACCCGTATGTGCCAAACATTTAATAATATGACCTGCTGAGGACATTGAGTAGCAAGAGGTTGTCAACATATTCAGCAGTTTTGATTCTTGTGCCCAATGAGATTGGATAATGCCGCAGTTTCCAGATCTGTCCATGGTCATGAGCAATGCCAAATACATAACATCAGTCGCTGTAAATATGAGCTGTTTTGCCAGTAGCCAATATACATGCTTGTGTGAGGGCAAGACATTCAGCTTGCTGAGCAGAGGAAGTGTTGGGGAGAGCTGCCACTTGGTCAGTAGAGTAATCTGTGATGATGGCAGAGCTTGAACAGCAGTGTCCATTGTCTTTCCTAAAGGCCGAACCAGCAAAAAAAATAGAGTCAGGGGCCTGTTGGTCATATCAACCCGAGGTTTGGGACTAGCTGGGTAAGTGTCTCACAGCGTTGAGGGCTGTCATCTTCAGGGATCACTGACTTATTGAAGGTTGAGCAGTGCTTGATGGTCAATTTCGAGTTAGATAGTAATTTCACTTCACACTGAATGGTGCGGGCCAAGGTCAGTTGTTGAGTGGCATATTTAGTCAATAGGATCTCAACAGAGTGGAGAACATGCAATACAGTACGATGGTTCAGAGTGATAGCGTGAGCTTGTTGGAAGGCAGCAGCGATACTTGCAGGCAGGCAGCTGGGCAAGCTCTCAGCAACTGGATCCATTCAAATGCTAACATATACCACTGACCGAAGGTTGTCTCCAACAGACAGACTGAGCAAAACCAGACCTACGGTGGCCAAACAAGTGATAGGGCTTTGCATAGTCAGGAGGCCCTAACGCTGGTGCCGAGATGAGAGGCTGCTTGAGAGATTTACCAACATCTTCAACTTCCTCATTCCAGATCAGGGTATCGGGCTGTGAGTGCATGGAACTATCCAGGAGTGGGTGGACTAGGTCGGCATAATTAGCCACCCATTGTCTACAATATCCAGACATGCCTAAGAAATGTTGCATCTCCCTTTTAATGATGGACAGTGGATCTAATCAGATCATCTTGATTCTATCCATTGGTAACAGTCTGGCAGCCCGGTATAGTCCACGTCACGGATAGTGGACTCTTTCAGACAGAAACTGCAGCCTAGCTTTCGAAACTTAATGGCCCTTCATTGCTAGAGATTGGAGCAATATGAAGGAGTCAGTCTCACAAGCCTGTTTACTAGGGGATGCCAAAAACAAATCCTCCACACATCGTGTCAAAGTAGACCCTGCTTGAAAAGTTACATCTTCCAGATCTTTCTTCAAGCACGGAGAGAACATGGTAGGGCTTTTGGTATACTCCTCGGGTGTATTGGGTTCCTCAGTCGGTGAAAGCAAAGAGGATCTGTCAGTTCGAGTGTATCAGGCTGTAGAAAAGGACTGAACACAAGTTGATGACTGTGTAATCGAAGGAGCCCACTGGAATGCCAGTGAGAATGGTAGTCGGATTTGGGAACACTGGATAGGTGGGAAAAAACAACTCATTAACTGCCCGGAGCTCCTGAATAAAGTGCTACTTGTCACTACTCGGTTCTGAACTGGCAGGGTAGGTGTATAGCAACAGCTTCTGGTAGCTACTATAACACATTGATCAAGGAGAGATGTGAAGGGAGCAATTCCTTGTTCCACAGCCTGAGAAAGGGGATATTGGGGGGTTTTATGGAAATGGCACCGCTGGTGTGAGGGTGACTTTGTGTGGCTGGGCCGTTAACACTTTCCGACTTTACTGAACTGGTCAAACCAAACGTGAGGCAGGACCTGGTTCAGGAGTTCCTCTGCTTCCTGATGGAGGAGGAAGACTGATGCATCCAGTAGGCGCTTCTCAAATTCATTATCAAAACAAACTGGGGCACTCAAACAAAGGCAATATCCCAGCTCTGCCACACAGCAAACTAAAGTGTGTTCATCTATCCACCACTCCCTATCCACCCCCAATTCCTTCATATCCTTTACCATGGGGCCCAGATCCCTGTGAGGCTGCTAGTATACAGTGCAACTGGCTATCCTGCACCTGAAACAGGTTCGGTACCTGAGCAGGGAGTAGGACAGCGGCCACTATGCCTTTGGGACCAACAAGGATCTGCTTAATTTTTAGCAAGTACTTATTGTGCAAGAACGGCTGGTAAAAGGCTTGTTCCCCCTGACCCTGGCCATCCTGGTCATAGACGGCAGTGAATTGGACTTTAAAGGGGTCCCAAATGTCACGGGGGTGAGGGACTGCTTTCAGGATGGATTCAATAGTAACAGCAAGGGTACTGCCCAGCTCAGAGCAGTAGCTGAACCGTGCATGGAGGACCAGGGCTGGTTTTGAGTGAAGTGGAAACATGCCTTATTTCTTCTCCGGGATGTGGACCGTAGTTCCATTTTCTGAGCATATGATAACAGTATTCATTTTGCCCAACAGGTCTCTGACACATTGGTTCAAAGAGGACTCATCAGACAAGAGGAATTCTCAAACCTGTGAGGAGTTACATGCAGAAGCTTGGAAAATAATACAGCCTGTGGGGTACCCACAAGCCGTGAGCTGAAAGCATGGGTGGTTGAGTGAAGGATCTCATTAGCATGTTCCTTGGTCGGAGGGAGTAAGTAACTGCAGTGTTCACTAAAAACAGAATGCCTTTGTTGTCTAAGTGGGGAATTATTATGAGTTCTCGAGTCGCAGTGGCTGACACAACGGGACAGCAGGGCAAGGGAAGCAACTGGGCGCAACTCTGATGGTCAGAACAGCTGGCCAGAGTGACTGGGGTTTTTATTTTAGTATCCCCATGGATTTTGGAATGTGCCGTTGGCCTTTGGTCTGGTGTGAGCCTGGGCTTGCTGGGTGTTAACATGATTATGACTCTAACCCAGCTGAGGGTACCCATTTAGCTGGGGCTGCTGGCACATCAGACATGTATCAGACCAATGTCCCACCTGTCTGCAGGTGTAGCAGCCTCCTGTAATATTACAACATCCTATTCTGTTATTGTACGTCCTTACCTTGGCTGAGTAATTTAAAAGCTCCTCGGTCTCTCAATTTCCCTTTTCGCTCCAACCGATGATCTCTATGTCCATTTCTCCTGGCCAGGAGAAAGTGAGGGCTGCAGAAGCTGGAGATCAGAGTCGAGAGTGTGTTGCTGGCAAAACACAGCAGGTCAGGTAGTATTCCTGCTCCTCGGATGCTGCCTGACCTGCTGTGCTTTTCCAGCACCATACTCACGACTCGCTTCTCCTGGCCATCGACTGGGCTCTTAAAGCGGGCTCAGTCTGATTGTGTGCACAATGTGTTGGACACCAACAACATGTTTTCTAAGTGACCGTGTTCTCAACATCTTAACTCAACCATTTAAATGTGTGCAATGTCCCAACTTCCCTGTTGGTCCCCGATTTAGTTTCCAAAACAGTCACAAAACATGAAACATAGAACATAGAACAGTACAGCTCAGAACAGGCCCTTCGGCCCTCGATGTTGTGCCAACCTGTGAACTATTCTCAGCTCGTCCCCCTACACTATCCCAAAATCATCCATGTGCTTATCTAAGGGTTGTTTAAATCTCCCTAATGTGGCTGAGTTGACTACATTAGCAGGTAGGGCATACCACGCCCTTACCACTCTCTGCGTAAAGAACCTAAAGAACATACATTCGAGGACAAGCCAAACAAAAACATGCACGACAATTCCTAGAAGCATGGCATTCTAACAGGAAATCTATCAACAAACACATTGAGTTAGATCCCATCAACCACCCCCTGAGAAAAAGAACAGGAAGTGTCTTCACCACAGGAAATAACATCACCACAGGAAATTACATCACCAACTAAAAGAAATCCAAACATATAAATAGAAAGCAGGAATTTTTAGCATTGCTTCGCCTGAGGCCCACTGAAGATGTTGCCTAGTAAGGTAATAGACAATAGACAATAGGTGCAGGAGTAGGACATTCAGCCCTTCGAGCCTACACCACTATTCAATATGATCATGGCTGATCATCCTTAATCAGTATCCTGTTCCTGCCTTATCTCCATAACCCTTGATTCCACTATCTTTGAGAGCTCTATCCAACTCTTTCTTAAATGAATCCAGAGAGTGGGCCTCCACTGCCCTCTGGGGCAGAGCATTCCACACAGCCACCACTCTCTGGGTGAAGAGGTTTCTCCTCATCTCTGTCCTAAATGGTCTACCCCGTATTTTTAAGCTGTGTCCTCTGGTTCGGCACTCACCCATCAGCGGAAACATGTTTCCTGCCTCCAGAGTGTCCAATCCTTTAATAATCTTATACGTCTCAATCAGATCCCCTCTCAGTCTTCTGAACTCAAGGGTATACAAGCCCAGTCACTCCAATCTTTCAGGGTAAGGTAGTCCAGCCATTCCAGGAATTGACCTCGTGAACCTACGCTGCACTCCCTCAATAGCCAGAATGTCTTTCCTCAAATTTGGAGACCAGAACTGCACACAGTATTCCAGGTGTGGTCTCACCAGGGCCCTGTACAGCTGCAGAAGAACCTCTTTGCTTCTATACTCAATTCCTCTTGTTATGAAGGCCAGCATGCTATTAGCCTTCTTCACTACCTGCTGTACCTGCATGCTTACCTTCATTGACTGGTGTACAAGAACACCCAGATCTCTCTGTACTGCCCCTTTACCTAAACTGATTCCATTGAGGTAGTAATCTGCCTTCCTGTTCTTGCCACCAAAGTGGATAACCATACATTTATCCACATTAAACTGCATCTGCCATGCATCTGACCACTCACCTAACCTGTCCAGGTCACCCTGTAATCTCCTAACATCCTCCTCACATTTCACCCTGCCACCCAGCTTAGTATCATCAGCAAATTTGCTAATGTTATTACTAATACCATCTTCTATATCATTAACATACATTGTAAAAAGCTGCGGTCCCAGCATGGATCCCTGCGGTACCCCACTGGTCACTGCCTGCCATCCTGAAATGGAGCCGTTTATCACTCCCCTTTGTTTCCTGTCAGCCAACCAACTTTCACTCCAAGTTAGTACTTTGCCCCCAATACCATGCACCCTAATTTTGCTCACTAACCTCCTATGTGGGACTTTATCAAAAGCTTTCTGAAAGTCCAGGTACACTACATCCATTGGATCTCCCTCGTCCATCTTCAGAGTTACATCCTCAAATGATCAAATGTAATGAAACGTCTGGAAATGAATCTTGCAGCTCAGCGAGCAAACCTACATCCAAAACCTCAACCTGAGCTACAAATCTTCTCAAAACTCACTATGAAACATACAATTAGCTAATATCAGCAGAAATGATATGGTCTAATAAATCCAATCAATTCTCAGACTGCATTGTTCGCACTCTCCAGTCTGAGTCCTTAACCTTACTCTTAAAAATAATTAAGAAGCAAACAATAAACAGACCCAGAGAAACGATTAACTGTGGCACAGGATTGGAATCACCGCTGACCCGAACAGCAAAGGAACTCGGTACAATCTCCAAATAAACTGTCAAAGTGTTATATCGATCTGAAACACCACTCAGACAAATCATTCATTTGTCCAAACCAACCTTTACTTTTCTCTCCAATGAACGGGAGGGGTATATTACAGGGAACAGCTCCAAGTGATTCAAAATACAGTCCTTTTATAACATAAACCTGGGAAAATCTCTGATTATTCAGAAAAGCAGTAAGTACAAAATTGGGATAGTGGGCCTGACTGATCGGAAGTTAATACTGGTGCAGTTTATTGGGAATGTCTAATGTTTCCCAGGCAACCTGCCTTTCCCATGGATTCTGACCAAAAAGATCTCTGCTTGTTTACGGAGCAGCTTTCTGCCCAGCAGCCCCAGCAACACCAAACTCAACCCTAAAGCCTCTCTCACTCCCTCAATCTCACTCTCACACTCGCAGTCCCTCACTCTCACTCCCTAACAGTCACAATCTGCCATCTTACCTCCATCACTCTCACTCCCTCATTGTCACTCCCTCAATCTCAATTTCACTCCCTCACTCTCACACCCAGTCCCTCACTCTCACATTCACTCCCTCACACTCACTCCCTCATTGTCACCGTCACTCTCACTGTCACTATCTCAGTCCCTCACTCTCACATTCACTCCCACACTCTCACAGTCTCAATCCGAGAGTCTCAGAAAACTTACTCTCACTCCCTCATTCCCAACCTCACTCCCTCATTCCCAACCTCGCCCCCTCATTCCCAACCTCACTCCCTGAATCACACTCTCCCTCACTCATTCACACTGACTCCCAAATTATCACTCTCACTCGCTCACAGTCACTCTCACTTCCTTGCAGTCATAATCCCTCACTCACACTCCCTCATTGTCACACCCACTCCCTCACACTCACTCCCTCACAGTCTCAGTTCCCTGGAGTCTCACTCCCTCATTCTCACACTCACTCCCTCACAGTCTCAGTTCCCTGGAGTCTCACTCCCTCACTCTCACACTCACTCCCTCACTCTCACACTCACTCCCAATCTAACTCCCTGAATTGCACTCTCCCTCATTCACTCACACTGACTCCTTGTCACTCTCAGTTCCTCACAGTCACACTCACTCCCTCAACCTCACTCTCAATTCCCTCAAGCTCGCACCCTCACTGTCACTCCCACAATATCACTCTCATGCCCTCACAGTCATGCTCACTCACTCTCAGTTAGGCTCAGTTCCTCACAGTGATGCTAATTCCCTTCCAGTTAACTCCCTCCCACTGTCACTCCCAAGCACCTACAATCTTCAGCTGTAAAGGTTCCACTGATTCACTGTCATCTGAGAGAAGAAATTCCTCCTTGTCTGTGTCCTCAATGACTGAGGTTATGCTGCTGGCCCTAGATTCACCCATAAAGAGAAACAACCTGTTAGCATCCACCTTATTATAAAACTGGTAAAAGAAATGGTTCAGAATTTATAAAGTATAGGAGTGAAATTGTCAGTTAATTCAATTCCCGCTTTTTCAGCAACACATTTTCAGCACTGCCTCTCTCACACTCACTCACTCTCAAACTGACACAATCACTGTCACTCTCACTCAGTATCACTCTCACTCTCTCAATGTCACCCCAACACACTTTTGGTTACACTCACTCCCTCACACTCACTCCCTCACACTCACTCCCACTCCCACACTCTCTCCCATTCTCACGTCCTAACTCTCACTCCCTTTTGCTCACACTGAACCCCTCACTCTCACTATCTCAAATAAAGACTCCCTTACTCTGACACTTATTCCCTCAGAGTCAATCTGACTCCCTCACAGTCTCTTTCAATCTTTGATTGTCACACTCACTCTCACAGTGACACTCTGAGTCCCTCAATGTCACCCTCACAATCTCACAGTCACTCCCACACCCTCAGGGTTATGCCAAATCACTTATGGTCACCCTCACTCCATCACACCCTCACCATCCTTGTCAATCCTTCATGGTTACCCTCAATCCCTCACAGTCACCCTCACTTCCCTACAGTCACGGTCACTCAATGACAGTATCCCTCAATTCCTCATAGTCACCCTGACTTCCCTACAGTCATGGTCACTCAATGACAGTCACCCTGACTTCCCTACAGTCATGGTCACTCAATGACAGTATCCCTCAATCTTTCACAGTCACCTTCACACGCTCATCAAAATGTTCCATCCCTTACCATCATACTCAATTCTCATTCTCTCACTGCCTCACAGTCATGATCACTCCCTCGCGGTCACCATCAAACCCTCAAGGACATGCTCAATCCCTCACAGTCATGCACAATCACTTAGTCACATTCACTCTCTTACAGTCACCCTCACTCCCTCAAACTCACTCCATCACAGTCAGTCTCACTCACTCACGGTCACACTCACTTCCTCATTCTCACACTCCCTCACTTTCAGACTTCCTCACTCCCTCTCCTCACACTCTCACCCCTTTACTCTGACACTCATTTCCTCAGTGTCAATCTCACTCGCTCACAGTCACACTTACTCCCATGCTCTCACTCCAGCACTCTCACTCCCTCACTCTCACTCCCTCACTCTCACTCCCTCACTCTCACTCCCTCACTCTCACTGCTTCACTCTCACTGCTTCACTCTCACTCCCTCACTCTCACTCCCTCACTCTCACTCCCTCACTCTCACTGCTTCACTCTCACTCCGTCACTCTCACTCCCTCACTCTCACTCTCTCACTCTCACTCCCTCACTCTCACTCTGTCACTCTCACTCCGTCACTCTCACTCCCTCACTCTCACTCCCTCACTCTTACTCCGTCACTCTCACTCCGTCACTCTCACTCCGTCACTCTCCCTCACTCTCACTCCCTCACTCTCACTGCTTCACTCTCACTGCTTCACTCTCACTCCCTCACTCTCACTCCCTCACTCTCACTCCATCACGCTCACTCCCTCACTCTCACTCCCTCACTCTCACTCCATCACTCTCACTCCATCACTCTCACTCCCTCACTCTCACTCCCTCACTCTCACTCCCTCTCTCTCACTCCCTCACTCTCACTGCTTCACTCTCACTCCCTCACTCTCACTCCCTCACTCTCACTGCTTCACTCTCACTCCCTCACTCTCACTCCCTCACTCTCACTCCCTCACTCTCACTCCCTCACTCTCACTCCATCACTCTCACTCCATCACTCTCACTCCCTCACTCTCACTCCCTCACTCTCACTCCCTCTCTCTCACTCCCTCACTCTCACTGCTTCACTCTCACTCCCTCACTCTCACTCCCTCACTCTCACTCCCTCACTCTCACTCCCTCACTCTCACTCCGTCACTCTCACTCCCTCACTCTCACTCCCTCACTCTCACTCCCTCACTCTCACTCCCTCACTCTCACTGCTTCACTCTCACTCCCTCACTCTCACTCCCTCACTCTCACTCCCTCACTCTCACTGCTTCACTCTCACTCCCTCACTCTCACTCCCTCACTCTCACTCCCTCACTCTCACTCCCTCACTCTCACTGCTTCACTCTCACTCCCTCACTCTCACTCCCTCACTCTCACTCCCTCACTCTCACTGCTTCACTCTCACTCCCTCACTCTCACTCCCTCACTCTCACTCCCTCACTCTCACTCCCTCACTCTCACTGCTTCACTCTCACTCCCTCACTCTCACTCCCTCACTCTCACTCCCTCACTCTCACTCCCTCACTCTCACTGCTTCACTCTCACTCCCTCACTCTCACTCCCTCACTCTCACTGCTTCACTCTCACTCCCTCACTCTCACTCCCTCACTCTCACTCCCTCACTCTCACTCCCTCACTCTCACTCCCTCACTCTCACTGCTTCACTCTCACTCCCTCACTCTCACTCCCTCACTCTCACTCCCTCACTCTCACTCCCTCACTCTCACTCCGTCACTCTCACTCCCTCACTCTCACTCCCTCACTCTCACTCCCTCACTCTCACTGCTTCACTCTCACTCCGTCACTCTCACTGCTTCACTCTCACTCCCTCACTCTCACTCCCTCACTCTCACTCCCTCACTCTCACTCCCTCACTCTCACTCCCTCACTCTCACTCCCTCACTCTCACTCCGTCACTCTCACTCCCTCACTCTCACTCCCTCACTCTCACTCCTTCACTCTCACTCCATCACTCTCATTGCTTCACTCTCACTCCCTCACTCTCACTCCATCACTCTCACTCCCTCACTCTCACTCCCTCACTCTCACTCCCTCACTCTCACTCCCTCACTCTCACTCCCTCACTCTCACTCCTTCACTCTCACTCCATCACTCTCACTCCCTCACTCTCACTCCCTCACTCTCACTCCCTCACTCTCACTCCTTCACTCTCACTCCATCACTCTCACTCCCTCACTCTCACTCCCTCACTCTCACTCCCTCACTCTCACTCCCTCTCTCTCACTCCATCACTCTCACTCCCTCACTCTCACTGCTTCACTCTCACTCCCTCACTCTCACTCCATCACTCTCACTCCATCACTCTCACTGCGTCACTCTCACTCCATCACTCTCACTCCCTCACTCTCACTCCATCACTCTCACTCCCTCACTCTCACTCCCTCACTCTCACTCCCTCACTCTCACTGCTTCACTCTCACTCCGTCACTCTCACTCCATCACTCTCACTCCATCACTCTCACTCCATCACTCTCACTCCGTCACTCTCACTCCCTCACTCTCACTCCCTCACTCTCACTCCCTCTCTCTCACTCCATCACTCTCACTCCCTCACTCTCACTGCTTCACTCTCACTCCCTCACTCTCACTCCATCACTCTCACTCCATCACTCTCACTGCGTCACTCTCACTCCATCACTCTCACTCCGTCACTCTCACTCCCTCACTCTCACTCCCTCACTCTCACTCCTTCACTCTCACTCCGTCACTCTCACTCCGTCACTCTCACTCCATCACTCTCACTCCGTCACTCTCACTCCATCACTCTCACTCCATCACTTTCACTCCCTCACTCTCACTCCATCACTCTCACTCCATCACTCTCACTCCCTCACTCTCACTCCTTCACTCTCACTCCATCACTCTCACTCCATCACTCTCACTCCATCACTCTCACTCCATCACTCTCACTCCGTCACTCTCACTCCATCACTCTCACTCCATCACTTTCACTCCCTCACTCTCACTCCATCACTCTCACTCCATCACTCTCACTCCCTCACTCTCACTCCATCACTCTCACTCCATCACTCTCACTCCATCACTCTCACTCCGTCACTCTCACTCCATCACTCTCACTCCATCACTTTCACTCCCTCACTCTCACTGCTTCACTCTCACTCCATCACTCTCACTCCATCACTCTCACTCCGTCACTCTCACTGCTTCACTCTCACTCCCTCACTCTCACTCCGTCACTCTCACTCCCTCACTCTCACTCCCTCACTCTCACTCCATCACTCTCACTCCATCACTTTCACTCCCTCACTCTCACTCCATCACTCTCACTCCATCACTCTCACTCCCTCACTCTCACTCCATCACTCTCACTCCATCACTCTCACTCCATCACTCTCACTCCGTCACTCTCACTCCCTCACTCTCACTCCCTCACTCTCACTCCCTCACTCTCACTCCCTCACTCTCACTGCTTCACTCTCACTCCCTCACTCTCACTCCATCACTCTCACTCCCTCACTCTCACTCCCTCACTCTCACTCCCTCACTCTCACTCCCTCACTCTCACTCCCTCACTCTCACTCCTTCACTCTCACTCCATCACTCTCACTCCCTCACTCTCACTCCCTCACTCTCACTCCCTCACTCTCACTGCGTCACTCTCACTCCCTCACTCTCACTCCCTCACTCTCACTCCCTCACTCTCACTCCCTCACTCTCACTCTCTCACTCTCACTGCTTCACTCTCACTCCCTCACTCTCACTCCCTCACTCTCACTCCCTCATTCTCACTCCATCACTCTCACTCCCTCACTCTCACTCCCTCACTCTCACTCCATCACTCTCACTCCGTCACTCTCACTCCCTCACTCTCACTGCTTCACTCTCACTCCCTCACTCTCACTCCGTCACTCTCACTCCCTCACTCTCACTCCCTCACTCTCACTCCCTCACTCTCACTGCTTCACTCTCACTCCCTCACTCTCACTCCGTCACTCTCACTCCCTCACTCTCACTCCCTCACTCTCACTCCCTCACTCTCACTGCTTCACTCTCACTCCCTCACTCTCACTCCCTCACTCTCACTCCGTCACTCTCACTCCATCACTCTCACTCCGTCACTCTCACTCCCTCACTCTCACTGCTTCACTCTCACTCCCTCACTCTCACTCCGTCACTCTCACTCCCTCACTCTCACTCCCTCACTCTCACTCCCTCACTCTCACTGCTTCACTCTCACTCCCTCACTCTCACTGCTTCACTCTCACTCCCTCACTCTCACTGCTTCACTCTCACTCCCTCACTCTCACTCCATCACTCTCACTCCCTCACTCTCACTCCCTCACTCTCACTCCCTCACTCTCACTCCATCACTCTCACTCCCTCACTCTCACTCCCTCACTCTCACTCCCTCACTCTCACTCCCTCACTCTCACTGCTTCACTCTCACTCCATCACTCTCACTCCATCACTCTCACTCCCTCACTCTCACTCCGTCACTCTCACTGCTTCACTCTCACTCCCTCACTCTCACTCCCTCACTCTCACTCCCTCACTCTCACTCCATCACTCTCACTCCATCACTCTCACTCCCTCACTCTCACTCCCTCACTCTCACTCCGTCACTCTCACTGCTTCACTCTCACTCCCTCACTCTCACTCCCTCACTCTCACTCCCTCACTCTCACTCCATCACTCTCACTCCATCACTCTCACTCCCTCACTCTCACTCCCTCACTCTCACTCCCTCACTCTCACTCCGTCACTCTCACTCCCTCACTCTCACTCCATCACTCTTCTCCCTCACTCTCACTCCCTCACTCTCACTCCCTCACTCTCACTCCCTCACTCTCACACCCTCACTCTCACTCCATCACTCTCACTCCCTCACTCTCACTCCATCACTCTCACTCCCTCATTCTCACTCCCTCACTCTCACTCCCTCACTCTCACTCCATCACTCTTCTCCCTCACTCTCACTCCCTCACTCTCACTCCCTCACTCTCACTCCCTCACTCTCACTCCATCAAGTTACACATACAGTCAGTGGAATGGTGCCTTTTCTCACTGGCCCCTGAGTTGAGAGAAACATGATAATGTGACCCTGTAACACTCTGTGGGTTAAGGATGGATAAACCAGCACTACCCTCAGTCTGTTACCATAGCGACAGGCTGCTTCATTGCAGAAATATTGAACTGAAATGTGAAAATCCCGGATGGATTGATTAATGAATGAATTTGATGGATGGATGGATTTGGGCGAAGGGATATTTCAGCACATTCTTCAGCTGCTGCCTGAACTTAGTCTGGGTCACGGCATAAATCACGGTGTTTGTGCAGCAGCTGAGGAGCTGCAGCATGAAGCCCAATTCCATCACAAAGAAAGGTAATAGCTCAAACTGATCACCCAACCACGACATTCGGAACGATACAGTAAAAACCATTAACGTTGACCATAACAGGATGAAATTGGCCGAGATTACAAACAGTAAAATGATGGATTTTTTTCGGTTTCTCATTTCAGTGTCAGACTGAGCGTCCCCAATGGTGTGAGTGCGGAGTCTCCTGCGGGCTCTGCTGGTCACTATAATGTGTCTGACGGTGAGAACATTGAGCAGCAGAATCAGGAGAAATGGGACACACGGGGTTAAGATGTGGTGGAGGGACTCGATTGTGACCCAGAACAGAGAGAAACGAATGCCGTATGTTGGATAACAAAACCAGGGTTGGTTCAGCGGCCAATATTCATCTGTGAGCATAAAATACCAGGAAATGTTCTTTAAACAGCTCAGCACAGTCACTGCTCCCAGAACCACAGCCGCCGTTTTCTCACTGCAATATTTACTTTTCAGCTTCTGGCAACAAATGGCCACAAACCGATCAAAGGTGAAAGTGACGGTGAACCAGACAGAGCAGTCAGTGGCTGCATAAACCAGGACGCTGTGGATATTACACACTCGGATGGAGGAGCGGAAATTAAACTGTTGCCGATAAACAATGGGAATGTGTCTCAGGATCAGGTCGAGGATAATGACCAGGAGATCCGCCGCTGCCATGGCCCCCAGGTAACGTCTGACACATGGAGACAATCCACAATCTTTATAAAGCAGGACGTAGATGGTCAGTACGTTAACTGTGAGGAAGGAAAACAAATCAATGACGCGTCATTCTGGAGGCAAAGTGACTCTGGATTCAGAGATACATTGACATAATTGAAGCTGATATAACAAATGGGAAGTTCTGAATTAATTACAAATTAATTAATTACAAAAATGTGATCTAAAAGACAAGAAACACTCCCTCCCCAAATCACGTACACATATCCATAACAATAACAGGTTTCTAGAATATTCCAGGGTTTGGGTTGCAAATGGATCAGGGCTTGGAAGTAAATATCCAAAGACATATATCCTATTGAAAGGACAGGCAAGTTAGCTGAGTGAGCAGGAATACCTTGTTAGCGAGAGATAAAATTAAATCAATAGCAATAAGTGACTTATGCTCAGAAAGGACAGAGTGAGGAACTGCAGATGCTGGAGATCAGAGTCAAAGAGTATAGCACTGGAAAACTCAGCAGGTCAGGCAGCATCCGAGGAGCAGGAAAATCAAAGTTTCGGGCAAAAGCCCTTCATCAGGAATAGAGGCAGGAAGCCTCCAGGGTGGAGAGATAAATGGGAGCTGGTGGGGGGGGTCGAGGCTGTGGAGAAGGGAGCAATGAGTACAATAGGTGAATGGGGATGGGGATGGAGGTGATAGGTCAGAGGGGAGGGTGGAGTGGGTAGGTGGGAAGGGAGATAGGCAGGTAGGATAGGTCATGAAGGCAGTGCTGAGCTGAAAGGTTGGAACTGGGGTGAGGTGAGGGGGAGGGGAAATGAGGAAACTGTTGAAATCCACATTGATGCCCTGGGGTTGAAGTGTTCCGAGGTGGAAGATGAGGCGTTCTTCCTCCAGGCGTCTGGTGGTGAGGGAGCGGCGGTGAAGGAGGCCCAGGACCTCCATGTCCTCGGCAGAGTGGGAGGGGGAGTTGAAATATTGGGCCACGGGGCGGTGTGGTTGATTGGTGCGGGTGTCCTGGAGATGTTCCCTCATTGCTCCCTTCTCCCCAGCCCCACCCCCCCATTTATCTCTCCCCCCGGAGGCTTCCTGCCTCTATTCCTGATGAAGGGCTTTTGCCCCAAATGTCGATTTTCCTGCTCCTCGGATGCTGCCTGACCTGCTGCGCTTTTCCAGCACCACTCTGACCTAATCTCTGGTTTCCAGCATTTGCAGTCCTCACTTTTGCCTCGGAATACCTTGTTAGCATGACATAAAATTAAATCAATAGCAAGAAATGACTTTTGATCAGAAAGGAGAAAGTGACGACTGCAGATGCTGGAGATCAGAGTCGAAGAGTGTGGTGCTGGAAAACCTCAGCAGGTCAGGCAGCATCTGAGGAGCAGGAAAATCGATGTTTGGGGCATAAGCCCTTCATCAGAAATCAGCTCTTCCTGATGAAGGGCTTGTGCTTGAAAAACTAATTCTCCTGCTCCTCAGATGCTCCTGATCAGCTGTGCTTTTCCAGCGCCACATCTTTGATTTATGATCAGAAAGAGATGGGGAAACACAAGGCAACAATGGTTACTGTGTGAGATAAGCCTCTTGGCAGGAGTCAGAATGTGAGGCAGAACATAAATGAGGAGATGGGAAAGGCATGTGAGAAAGGCCCGACCACAGTAATCTTGGGTGACTTCAAAATGCAGGTGGACAGAGAACATCAGGGTGGGAGCAGCTTGCAGGAAAAGGGATTTGTGGAGGGACATATTTAAGCTGCAGTGGTGGGCTGAGAGGTGGCAAATGGAGTGATCACACAATCAGGGAAAATTCCTGGACAAACATTCTTCATGTAACTATAGGCCGGTGAGTCTCACTTCTGTTGTGGGCAAAGTCTTAGAGAGAATTGTAAGGGATAGGATTTATGAACATCTGGATAGGAATAATGTGATCAAGGATAGTCAGCATGGTTTTGTGAAGGGCAGGTCGTGCCTCACAAACCTTATTGAATTCTTTGAGAAGGTGACGAAGGAGGTGGATGAGGGGAAAGCGGTAGATGTGGTGTATATGGATTTTAGTAAGGCGTTTGATAAGGTTCCCCATGGTAGGCTACTTCAAAAAATACGGAGGTATGGCATTGAGGGTGAGTTGGAGGTTTGGATTAGGAGTTGGCTGGCTGGAAGAAGACAGAGGGTAGTAGTTGATGGCAAAGGTTCATCTTGGAGTGCCGTCACTAGCGGTGTTCCGCAAGGATCTGTTTTGGGACCATTGCTGTTTGTCATTTTTATAAATGACCTGGAGGAGGGGTTAGAAGGTTGGGTGAGCAAGTTTGCGGATGATACGAAAGTCGAAGGAGTTGTAGACAGTGAGGAAGGATGTGGCAGGTTACAGCGGGATATAGATAAGCTGCAGAACTGGGCAGAAAGGTGGCAAATGGAGTTCAATGTAGCTAAGTGTGAGGTGATTCACTTTGGTAAGAGTAATAAAAAGATGGGGTACTGGGCTAATGGTCGGATACTTGGTAGTGTGGATGAGCAGAGGGATCTTGGTGTCCATGTACACAGATCTTTGAAAGTTGCCACCCAGGTAGATAGTGCGGTGAAGAAGGCATATGGCGTACTGGCTTTTATTGGTAGAGGAATTGAGTTCCGGAGTACTGAGGTCATGTTGCAGTTGTATAAGACTCTGGTGCGGCCATATCTGGAGTATTGTGTGCAGTTTTGGTAGCCATACTATAGGAAGGATGTGGAGGCATTGGAACGGGTGCAGAGGAGGTCTACCAGGATGTTGCCTGGCATGGTAGGAAGATCGTATGAGGAAAGGCTGAGGCACTTGGGGCTGTTTTCATTGGAGAAAAGAAGGTTTAGGGGTGACTTGATAGAGGTGTACAAGATGATTAGGGGTTTAGATAGGGTCGACAGTGAGAATCTGTTTCCACGTATGGAGTCAGCTATTACAAGGGGGCATAGCTTTAAATTAAGGGGGGGGGTAGGTATAGGACAGATGTTAGGGGTAGGTTCTTTACTCAGCGAGTCGTGAGTTCATGGAATGCCCTGCCAGTAGCAGTGGTGGACTCTCCCTCATTATGGGCATTTAAGCGGGCATTGGATAGGCATATGGAGGATAGTGGGCTAGTGTAGGTTAGGTGGGCTTGGATCGGCACAACATCGAGGGCCGAAGGGCCTGTACTGCGCTGTATTCTTCTATGTTCTATGTTCTATGTCTTCAGTTGCCTGCGTCTCCACTGGCTTTTCAACTGAGGTAGGCAGCACGCCTACCAGTGAATCAGCTATATCATTTACAAGGACAAATTGTATTCCTGGAGCTGAGAGTTTGTCCAGTACTCCTACCACAAACTCTCCACTGTTCTCTGGACTCTCTAACCTCACTTTACATAACTGAGCACTTTTTGTCTCACCGTGAATTCCTGTGACCAGTACCTTTTCTGGCAATAGTCCCTCAGGAATACATATCTCCTCATCCTTCAGCATCACAGACTGAGAGGATCCTGTGTCCCGTAATATTGTAACCTCCTTACCTATTACTCCTGGCCTATGTGAATAAACTTTACCCTTACAGGTATATTTTTTAAGCAGATCTGGCACTTCCTCATTAACCAACCTCTGATCATCTTGTACACTCTGAGGCAGTTGTCTAACTTCCCTTGTGCTTTTTGTTACTAGTCCAACAAATCTCCCAGGCTTGTCTGGTCTTCCTCCACCTGGCTTTCTCCTAGCCCACCAGCACTGTGATTTCATGTGGCCCATTTTATTACAATGAAAACACTGGTGTCTTTTATCTTCTTTGTCTCCCTTAAGAGTTTCTTTTTTTCCCCTGTGGTAAGTTATCCTTATGATCTTCACTGAGATCTACCATTCCCTTTCCACGTGGGGATTTGTCTTTGCCCCAATTTCTCTCCCTCATGGACTGACATTGATTCTTGAAGCCAAAATGAGTTTTATGGACCAGCTCATAATCGTCAGCCCCTTCAGCTGCTAACCTTGCTGTTTTAACTCCCTGCTCTTCCACATGAGTTTGCACTGCTTCAGGCAGTGAATTGTTGAATTTGTCCAAAATAATTACCTTTCTAAGGGCATCACAGGTTGCTCGATTTTTAAAGCTCTTATCCATCTATTGAAATTACTCTGTTTGATCTTTTCAAACTCAATATAGGTTTGACCAGGGCCCCTCCTTAGATTCCTGAAACATTGTCTCTATGCTTCTGGTACAAGCTCATATGCACTTAAAATGGCTTTTCTCACCTCCTCATACTCCCCAGATATCTCCTCTGATAAGGATGCGAATACCTCAGTAGCCCTACCTGCAAGCTTTGTTCAGATCAACAAAACCCACATTGCCACTGGCGACTATATTTGTTTCACCACCTTTTCAAATGAGATGAAAAAGACTGCCACATCCTACTCATCAAATTTAGGCAATGCTTGAACATACTTAATCAGTTTCTCACTCGGCTTCTGATTACCAGGGACTTGCTCATCCTCACTAACCCTACCTTCAGTCTTTATCTCCAGCCTTTTAAGCTGACTTTCCTTTTTAAGTATCAGGTTTTGAAATTCAAAGACTTCTCTCTTTTTCCCTCTCTTCTGCTGCTCTCTTTTCCCTCTCTTCTGCTTTTCATTGTAACTCAAACTGTTTCATTTTGCTGCCCTTTCCTTATCTCTCGCCTCTAACTCAAGCTGCTTCATTTGCAATTTAATTCTTGCCATCTCTACATACTCTGAAGGTTTCTCCAGCAAGTTTAGATGCTGAGCTACTGCTGTAATTATCTCTCCTTTCTTCACAGAAGCAGGCATTTCCAATTTCAGCTTCTCTGTTAATTCTTGCAACTTGGTCTTAATTACTTTTTTGCAAAACTTCCAAAGTCATTGCATCCACATCCAGAAAACTCTTGGCGGCTGAAAGAGCCCATTCCTATCCCAAGCTTTGTCAAGCCAACCAAACCAACACCTGAAATAAAGACAGGAGCACCTACCACTCGCTGTTTAAAATCCCGCAAAGAGCCCCCAGTCTGTTATGGACTAGGCCAGACCACTCAAATTATTCTTGGGCAGGCAACCCCAGATCATAACTTTGTAATTTGTTTTAGTAAGTGTACAGTGAGAATTACCCGGAGTACGATAGCTAGGTGGACTACTAGGTTTTAAAACAGACAGAAATTTATTCACAAATTTACACAATGAAACACAAAGAACAGAATAAGGAACCACTACAGATCTCAGCCTATCCAACTATTCCGAATATATACAACAGTCCCAATAAGCAAACTCCCTTTAAAACCCAGTATAAATGGAACACATGCTTACAGGTTGAAGTTGAAGAGCAGAAAGAGAGAGAGGGAATTTCCACACAGCTCCCTGTTGAACTTCTCACCAGTTCAAGACTGAACTAAAACAGCTCAGCTCAGCTACAGAGCTGACCACTCCCCTTTCATTATTCAGGTCACTTCTAAAACATGACCACTTTGGCCTGAAGTCTCATCTGTTTACACAGAGGCCTCTCAAAATCCTTTTCATCTCTGTACCAAACCAGACTGATCGGACCCCGGCCTGGTTTATTGTCCCTCTGAAAAAAATCAGGGACAGAGTCTTCTTGAGCCAAGGAACAGCTTTTCGAAAAAAAGGAATAGCTTTGTGACACTACCCTCCTTTGTCCTTGAATGGGCCAACCCTTTCTCTAGTTATCCACTTCCCCATTATATATGAATAAAAGGCTTTGGGATTGTTCTTATACTTGTTAAAGATATTTCATGGCCCCTTTCAGCCCTCTTAATTCCTCTTTTTAGGTTGGTTCTACATTCCCGATATTCTTCCAAAGCTTCATCGGTCTTCAGTCGCCTAGACCTTATGTACGCTTCCTTTCTCCTCTGAGCTAGTCTCACAATTTCACCTGTCATCCATGGCTCCCTAATCTTGCCATTTCGATCCCTCATTTTCATAGGAACATACCTCTCCTCCATTCCAATCAACCTCTCTTTAAAAGCCTTCCACATATCAAATGTCAATTTGTCTTCAAACAGCTGCTCCCAATTTACACTCCCCAGCTCCTGCCGAATTTTGGTATAATTGGCCTTCCTCCAATTTCGCACTCTTCCTTTAGGACCACTCTCATCTTTGTCCATGAGTATTCTAAAACTTATGGAATTGTGATCAGTATTCCCAAAGTAATCCCCTACAGAAACATCAACCTCCTGGCCAGGCTCATTCCCCAACACCAGCTCCAGTATGGCACCTTCACAAGTTGGACTATTTACATACAGCTCTAGAAAACTCTCCTGGATGCTCCTTACAAACTCTGCTCCATCTACACCTCTAATACTCAGTGAATCCGAGTCAATATTGGGAAAATTAAAATCTCCTATCACCACCATCTTGTTGCTCCTGCATCTTTCCATAATCTGTTTACATATTTGTACCTCTATCTCACGCTCGCTGTTGGAAGGCCTGTAGTACAGCTCCAACATTGTTACCGCACCCTTTCTGTTTCTGAGCTCTGCCAAATTGCCTCACTGCTCGAGTCTTCCATAATGCCCTCCTTCAGCATGGCTGTGATATCCTCTCTAACCAGTCATGAAACTCCTCCACCCCTTTTACCTCCCTCTGTCTCCTGCCTGAAGCATCAATATCCTGGGATACTTAGTTGTCAGTCTTGCCCTTCGCTCAACTAAGTTTCAGTTATAGCAATAACATCATGCTCCCAGGTACTAATCCAAGCCTTAAGTTCATCCATCTTACCTACGACACTTCTCGCATTAAAACAAATGCACCTTAGACCACCAGTCCCTTTACCTACATCATCTGCTTCCTGCCTACACTTCCCCTTAGTCACACTGACTTCATTATCTAGTTCCTTGCAGCCTTTAGTTACTACCTCCTTACTGTATATTAACCTCCTCATTTGGTTCCCATCCTCCTCCCACATTAATTAAAACCTCCCAACAATGTTAGCAAAAGCACTTCCAAGGACGATGGTTCCAATCTGCACTAGATGTAGACCATCCAATTTGTAATAGTCCCACCTCCCCCAGAGCCGGTCCCAATGTCCCAAAAATCTGGACCCTTCCCTCCTTCTCCATCTCTCAAGCCATGCATTCATCCTGCCTATTGTATTGTTCCTACTCTGATTAGCACAGGGCACTGGTAGCAATCCTGAGATCACTACCTCTGAGGTCCTACTTTTTAACTTGGCTCCCAACTCCCTAAATTCTGCTTATAGGACCTCATCCTGTTTTGTTTTGTGTTAACGATATAATTGGTGTGTATATGAACCACAACAACGGGCACCTTCCCCTTGAAAATGTTCTGCAGCCGATCCGAGACATCCCTGATCTGGGAACCTGAGAGGCAACATACCATTCAGGAGTCTTTTATTTCAACTACAGAACCACCTATCTACTCCCCTTACAACTGAATCTTCTACCACTATAACCCTTCCACACTTTTTCCTGCCCTCCTGTACAGCAGAGCCAGCCACGGTGTCATTAACCTGGTTACTGCTGCCTTCCCCTGGTGAGTCATCTCCCCAACAGTATCCAAAACGGTATGCCTGTTTTGGAGGGAGATGACACCTGCACTGCCTTCCTACCCTTTCGCTGCCTTTTGGTCACCCATTCCCTTTCTCCCTCAGCAATCCTAACCTGCAGTGTGACCAATTCACTAAACGTACTGTCCATGACCCCCTCAGCATCATGGATGCTCCAAAGTGAGTCCATCCACAGCTCCAGAGCTGCCATGCAGTTTAACAGGAGCTGCAGCTGGACACACTTCCTACACGTGATGGAGTCAGGGACATCAGCCATGTCCCTGAGCTCCCACATTGAGCAAGAGGAGCATAACACGGGTCTGGAATCTCCTCCCACTTTTAGCATTAAGCTTAACTTAGTCTTACCTTAGATAAATGCAAAGTGAAGAGGAGTTTTTTACCAGTCACATGATCAAAAAAAATTAGAAAAAATATACATTACATCTTTGCCAAATATAGATAACAAAATAACAGTAATGTTCACAACGGTTTACAGAACTGATAAAGACTTACCAGGAACACCAAGCAGAGTGAGGAAGGGTTGGTAACCTGTCTGAATAATCATCAAAACAGCTTCTATCTGCATTGATAATGATGCATTTTCATGAAAAAGCCAGTAAAGACCATGGGATAAACCCCTATCCATTGTTGGAACTTTCCAATCTATTGTACTCCGATTCTGATCCATTGTTGGGACATTCCAGTCTGTTATTGTCAGATTGTGATCCCTCCCCTCCCTCATTGTTGGGACACTCCACACTGTTATTGTCAGATTGTGATCCCTCCCCTCCCTCATTGTTGGGACACTCCACACTGTTATTGTCAGATTGTGATCTCTCCCCTCCCTCATTGTTGGGACATTCCACACTGTAATTGTCAGATTGTGATCCCTCCCCTCCCTCATTGTTGGGACACTCCACACTGTTATTGTCAGATTGTGATCCCTCCCCTCCCTCATTGTTGGGACATTCCACACTGTTATTGTCAGATTGTGATCCCTCCCCTCCCTCATTGTTGGGACACTCCACACTGTTATTGTCAGATTGTGATCTCTCCCCTCCCTCATTGTTGGGACATTCCACACTGTAATTGTCAGATTGTGATCCCTCCCCTCCCTCATTGTTGGGACACTCCACACTGCTATTGTCAGATTGTGATCCCTCCCCTCCCTCATTGTTGGGACACTCCACACTGTTATTGTCAGATTGTGATCCCTCCCCTCCCTCATTGTTGGGACATTCCACACTGTTATTGTCAGATTGTGGTCCCTCCCCTCCCTCATTGTTGGGACATTCCACACTGCTATTGTCAGATTGTGATCCCTCCCCTCCCTCATTGTTGGGACACTCCACACTGTTATTGTCAGATTGTGATCCCTCCCCTCCCTCATTGTTGGGACATTCCAGTCTGTTATTGTCAGATTGTGATCCCTCCCCTCCCTCATTGTTGGGACATTCCAGTCTGTTATTGTCAGATTGTGATCTCTCCCCTCCCTCATTGTTGGGACATTCCAGTCTGTTATTGTCAGATTGTGATCCCTCCCCTCCCTCATTGTTGGGACATTCCAGTCTGTTATTGTCAGATTGTGATCTCTCCCCTCCCTCATTGTTGGGACATTCCAGTCTGTTATTGTCAGATAGTGATCCCTCCCCTCCCTCATTGTTGGGACATTCCAGTCTGTTATTGTCAGATTATGATCCCTCCCCTCCCTCATTGTTGGGACATTCCACACTGTTATTGTCAGATTGAGATCCCTCCCCTCCCTCATTGTTGGGACATTCCACACTGTTATTGTCAGATTGTGATCCCTCCCCTCCCTCATTGTTGGGACATTCCAGTCTGTTATTGTCAGATTGTGATCCCTCCCCTCCCTCATTGTTGGGACATTCCACACTGTTATTGTCAAATTGTGATCCCTCCCCTCCCTCATTGTTGGGACATTCCACACTGTTATTGTCAGATTGTGATTTCTCCCCTCCCTCATTGTTGGGACATTCCAGTCTGTTATTGTCAGATTGTGATCCCTCCCCTCCCTCATTGTTGGGACATTCCAGTCTGTTATTGTCAGATTGTGATCCCTCCCCTCCCTCATTGTTGGGACATTCCAGTCTGTTATTGTCAGATTGTGATCTCTCCCCTCCCTCATTGTTGGGACATTCCACACTGTTATTGTCAGATTGTGATTTCTCCCCTCCCTCATTGTTGGGACATTCCAGTCTGTTATTGTCAGATTGTGATCCCTCCCCTCCCTCATTGTTGGGACATTCCAGTCTGTTATTGTCAGATTGTGATCCCTCCCCTCCCTCATTGTTGGGACATTCCAGTCTGTTATTGTCAGATTGTGATCCCTCCCCTCCCTCATTGTTGGGACATTCCAGTCTGTTATTGTCAGATTGTGATCCCTCCCCTCCCTCATTGTTGGGACATTCCAGTCTGTTATTGTCAGATTGTGATCCCTCCCCTCCCTCATTGTTGGGACATTCCAGTCTGTTATTGTCAGATTGTGATCCCTCCCCTCCCTCATTGTTGGGACCTTCCAGTCTGTTATTGTCAGATTGTGATCCCTCCCCTCCCTCATTGTTGGGACATTCCAGTCTGTTATTGTCAGATTGTGATCCCTCCCCTCCCTCATTGTTGGGACATTCCAGTCTGTTATTGTCAGATTGTGATCCCTCCCCTCCCTCATTGTTGGGACCTTCCAGTCTGTTATTGTCAGATTGTGATCCCTCCCCTCCCTCATTGTTGGGACATTCCAGTCTGTTATTGTCAGATTGTGATCCCTCCCCTCCCTCATTGTTGGGACATTCCACACTGTTATTGTCAAATTGTGATCCCTCCCCTCCCTCATTGTTGGGACATTCCAGTCTGTTATTGTCAGATTGTGATCCCTCCCCTCCCTCATTGTTGGGACATTCCAGTCTGTTATTGTCAGATTGTGATCCCTCCCCTCCCTCATTGTTGGGACATTCCAGTCTGTTATTGTCAGATTGTGATCTCTCCCCTCCCTCATTGTTGGGACATTCCACACTGTTATTGTCAGATTGTGATCCCTCCCCTCCCTCATTATTGGGACATTCCACACTGTTATTGTCAGATTGTGATCCCTCCCCTCCCTCATTGTTGGGACATTCCACACTGTTATTGTCAGATTGTGATCCCTCCCCTCCCTCATTGTTGGGACATTCCAGTCTGTTATTGTCAGATTGTGATCCCTCCCCTCCCTCATTGTTGGGACATTCCACACTGCTATTGTCAGATTGTGATCCCTCCCCTCCCTCATTGTTGGGACATTCCACACTGTTATTGTCAGATTGTGATCCCTCCCCTCCCTCATTGTTGGGACATTCCAGTCTGTTATTGTCAGATTGTGATCCCTCCCCTCCCTCATTGTTGGGACATTCCAGTCTGTTATTGTCAGATTGTGATCCCTCCCCTCCCTCATTGTTGGGACATTCCAGTCTGTTATTGTCAGATTGTAATCCCTCCCCTCCCTCATTGTTGGGACATTCCACACTGTTATTGTCAGATTGTGATCCCTCCCCTCCCTCATTGTTGGGACATTCCAGTCTGTTATTGTCAGATTGTGATCCCTCCCCTCCCTCATTGTTGGGACATTCCAGTCTGTTATTGTCAGATTGTGATCCCTCCCCTCCCTCATTGTTGGGACATTCCAGTCTGTTATTGTCAGATTGTGATCCCTCCCCTCCCTCATTGTTGGGACATTCCACACTGTTATTGTCAGATTGTGATCCCTCCCCTCCCTCATTATTGGGACATTCCAGTCTGTTATTGTCAGATTGTGATCCCTCCCCTCCCTCATTGTTGGGACATTCCACACTGTTATTGTCAGATTATGATCCCTCCCCTCCCTCATTGTTGGGACATTCCACACTGTTATTGTCAGATTGTGATCCCTCCCCTCCCTCATTGTTGGGACATTCCACACTGTTATTGTCAGATTATGATCCCTCCCCTCCCTCATTGTTGGGACATTCCACACTGTTATTGTCAGATTGTGATCCCTCCCCTCCCTCATTGTTGGGACATTCCAGTCTGTTATTGTCAGATTGTGATCCCTCCCCTCCCTCATTGTTGGGACATTCCACACTGTTATTGTCAGATTGTGATCCCTCCCCTCCCTCATTGTTGGGACATTCCAGTCTGTTATTGTCAGATTGTGATCCCTCCCCTCCCTCATTGTTGGGACATTCCAGTCTGTTATTGTCAGATTGTGATCCCTCCCCTCCCTCATTGTTGGGACATTCCAGTCTGTTATTGTCAGATTGTGATCCCTCCCCTCCCTCATTGTTGGGACATTCCACACTGTTATTGTCAGATTGTGATCCCTCCCCTCCCTCATTGTTGGGACATTCCACACTGTTATTGTCAGATTGTGATCCCTCCCCTCCCTCATTGTTGGGACATTCCAGTCTGTTATTGTCAGATTGTGATCCCTCCCCTCCCTCATTGTTGGGACATTCCACACTGTTATTGTCAGATTGTGATCCCTCCCCTCCCTCATTGTTGGGACATTCCAGTCTGTTATTGTCAGATTGTGATCCCTCCCCTCCCTCATTGTTGGGACTTTCCAGTCTGTTATTGTCAGATTGTGATCCCTCCCCTCCCTCATTGTTGGGACATTCCACACTGTTATTGTCAGATTGTGATCCCTCCCCTCCCTCATTGTTGGGACATTCCAGTCTGTTATTGTCAGATTGTGATCCCTCCCCTCCCTCATTGTTGGGACTTTCCACACTGTTATTGTCAGATTGTGATCCCTCCCCTCCCTCATTGTTGGGACATTCCAGTCTGTTATTGTCAGATTGTGATCCCTCCCCTCCCTCATTGTTGGGACATTCCAGTCTGTTATTGTCAGATTGTGATCCCTCCCCTCCCTCATTGTTGGGACATTCCACACTGTTATTGTCAGATTGTGATCCCTCCCCTCCCAAAGATGGCAGATAGATGGGTTACAGTGAGGGGGACTGGGAGGAAGCAGCCAGTGCAGGGACCCCCTGCGGCCGTTCCCCTCAAGAACAAGTATACCGTTTTGGATACTTGTGGGGGGGACGACTTACCGGGGCAAGTAACGGGGCTCAGGTCTCTGGCACGGAGCCTGTCCCCGTTACTCAGAAGGGAAGGGTGAAGAAGAGCAGAGCAGTAGTAATTGGGGACTCGATAGTTAGGGGCACAGATAGGCGGTTTTGTGGGGGCGAGAGAGACTCACGTTTGGTATGTTGCCTCCCAGGTGCAAGGGTACGTGATGTCTCTGATCGTGTTTTCCGGGTCCTTAAGGGGGAGGGGGAGCAGCCCGAAGTCGTGGTCCACATTGGCACCAATGTCATAGGTAGGAGGAGGGCTGAGGATGTTAGGCAGGCTTTCAGGGAGCTAGGTTGGAAGCTCAGAGTTAGAACGAACAGAGTTGTTGTCTCTGGTTTGTTACCCGTGCCACGTGATAGAGATTCGAGGAATAGGGAGAGAGAACAGTTAAATGCGTGGCTACAGGGATGGTGCAGGAGGGAGGGATTCCGGTATTTGGATAACTGGGGTTCTTTCTGGGGACGGTGGGACCTCTATAAACAGGATGGTCTACACCTGAACCTGAGGGGCACCAGTATCCTTGGGGGGAGGTTTGCTAGTGCTCTTGGGGGGGGTTTAAACTAACTCTGCAGGGGCATGGGAACCCAGACTGTAGCTTTAGGGTGCAGGACCTGGAGTGTAGGGAGGTTAGGAACATGGCATCAATTTCAAAGGAGGGTGCCTGTAAACAGGAAAGTGGTTTGAAGTGTATATACTTCAATGCAAGAACTATACGAAATAAGGTAGGTGAACTTGCGGCGTGGGTTGGTACCTGGGACTTCGATGTTGTGGCTGTTACGGAGACATGGGTAGAACAGGGACAGGAATGGCTGTTGCAGGTTCCAGGGTTTAAATGTTTTAGTAGGGTCAGAGGTGGGGGTAAAAGAGGGGGAGGTGTGGCATTGCTTGTCAAAGATAGTATTACAGCTGTGGAAAGGACGATGGATGAAGACTCGCCATCTGAGGTAGTTTGGGCTGAGGTTAGGAATAGGAAAGGTGAGCTCACCCTATTAGGAGTTTTTTACAGGCCTCCTAATAGTCCTAGAAACGTAGAAGAAAGGATTGCGAGGATGATTCAAGAGAAGAGTGAAAGTAATAGGGTGGTTGTTATGGGGGACTTTAACTTTCCTGATATTAATTGGGAAAGCTATAGCTCAAGTTCATTGGATGGGTCAGTGTTTGTCCAATGTGTGCAGGAGGGTTTCCTGACACAATATGTAGATAGGCCAATAAGAGGCCATACTGGATTTGGTTCTGGGTAATGAACCAGGCCAGGTGTTAGCATTAGAGGTAGGTGAGCACTTTGGGGACAGTGACCACAATTCGGTGACTTTTACTCTAATAATGGAGAGGGATAAGTGTGCACTACAGGGCAAGAGTTATAGATGGGGGTAGGGAAATTATGATGCTGTGAGGCATGACTTAGGATGTGTGGCCTGGAAAAGTAAGCTTCAAGGCAAGGGTGTAATTGATATGTGGAGCTTGTTCAAGGAGCAACTATTGAGTGTCCTTGATAAGTATGTGCCCGTCAGGCAGGGAGGAAAGGGTCGTGTGAGGGAGCCGTGGTTTAATAAGAAATTGGAATCCCTTGTTAAATGGAAGAGGGCGGCCTATGTAAAGATGAGGCGTGAAGGTTCAATTGGGGCGATTGAGAGTTATAAGGTAGCCAGGAAGGACCAGAAGAGAGAGCTAAGAGCAGCAAGGAGGGGACATGAAAGGTCCTTAGTTGGTAGGATTAGGGAAAACCCTAAGGCTTTCTATAGGTATGTCAGGAATAAAAGAATGACTAGGGTAGGAATAGGTCCAGTCAAGGATAGTAGTGGGAAGTTGCGTGTGGAGGCTCAGGGAGACACTGAATGAATACTTTTCGTCAATATTCACTCAGGAACAGGACATTGTTGTCAATGTGAGTACTGAGTCACAATTAAGTCGAATGGATGGCTTTGAGGTATGTAGAGAAGAGGTGTTGGAAATTCTGGAAAGGGTGAAAATAGATAAGTCCCCTGGGCCTGATGGCATTTATCCTAGGATTCTCTGGGAAGCAAGGGAGGAGAGTGCAGAGCCATTGGCCTTGATTTTTATGTCCTCGTTGTCTACAGGAGTAGTGCCAGAAGATTGGAGGCTAGCAAATGTGGTTCCCTTGTTCAAGAAGGGGAGTAGGAATAACCCTAGTAACTATAGGCCGGTGAGTCTCACTTCTGTTGCGGGCAAAATCTAAGAGAGAATTGTAAGGGATAGGATTTATGAACATGTGGATAGGAATAATGTGATCAAGGATAGTCAGCATGGTTTTGTGAAGGGCAGGTCGTGCCTCACAAACCTTATTGAATTCTTTGAGAAGGTGACTAAGGAGGTGGACGAGGGGAAAGCGGTAGATGTGGTGTATATGGATTTTAGTAAGGCGTTTGATAAGGTTCCCATGGTAGACTACTGCAAAAAATACGGAGGTATGGCATTGAGGGTGAGTTGGAGGTTTGGATTAGGAGATGGCTGGCTGGAAGAAGACAGAGGGTAGTAGTTGATGGCAAAGGTTCATCTTGGAGTGCAGTTACTAGCGGTGTTCCGCAAGGATCTGTTTTCGGACCATTGCCGTTTGTCATTTTTATAAATGACCTGGAGGAGGGGTTAGAAGGTTGGGTGAGCAAGTTTGCGGATGATACGAAAGTCGAAGGAGTTGTAGACAGTGAGGAAGGATGTGGCAGGTTACAGCGGGATATAGATAAGCTGCAGAACTGGGCAGAAAGGTGGCAAATGGAGTTCAATGTAGCTAAGTGTGAGGTGATTCACTTTGGTAAGAGTAATAAAAAGATGGGGTACTGGGCTAATGGTCGGATACTTGGTAGTGTGGATGAGCAGAGGGATCTTGGTGTCCATGTACACAAACCTTTGAAAGTTGCTACCCAGGTAGATAGTGCGGTGAAGAAGGCATATGGCGTACTGGCTTTTATTGGTAGAGGAATTGAGTTCCGGAGTACTGAGGTCATGTTGCAGTTGTATAAGACTCTGGTGCGGCCACATCTGGAGTATTGTGTGCAGTTTTGGTCGCCATACTATAGGAAGGATGTGGAGGCACTGGAACGGGTGCAGAGGAGGTTTACCAGGATGTTGCCTGGTATGGTAGGAAGATCGTATGAGGAAAGGCTGAGGCACTTGGGGTTGTTTTCATTGGAGAAAAGAAGGTTTAGGGGTGACTTGATAGAGGTGTACAAGATGATTAGGGGTTTAGATAGGGTCGACAGTGAGAATCTTTATCCTCGTATGGAGTCAGCTATTACAAGGGGGCATAGCTTTAAATTAAGGGGGGGTAGGTATAGGACAGATGTTAGGGGTAGGTTCTTTACTCAGCGAGTCGTGAGTTCATTTAATGCCCTGCCAGTAGCAGTGGTGGACTCTCCCTCATTATGGGCATTTAAGCGGGCATTGGCTAGGCATATGGACGATAGTGGGCTAGTGTAGGTTAGGTGGGCTTGGATCGGCGCAACATCGAGGGCCGAAGGGCCTGTACTGCGCTGTATTCTTCTATGTTCTATGTTCTCCCTCATTGTTGGGACATTCCACACTTTTATTGTCAGATTGTGATCCCTCCCCACCCTCATTGTTGGGACATTCCAGTCTGTTATTGTCAGATTGTGATCTCTCTCCTCCCTCATTGTTGGGACATTCCAGTCTGTTATTGTCAGATTGTGATCCCTCCCCTCCCTCATTGTTGGGACATTCCAGTCTGTTATTGTCAGATTGTGATCCCTCCCCTCCCTCATTGTTGGGACATTCCACACTGTTATTGTCAGATTGTGATCCCTCCCCTCCCTCATTGTTGGGACATTCCAGTCTGTTATTGTCAGATTGTGGTCCCTCCCCTCCCTCATTGTTGGGACATTCCACACTGTTATTGTCAGATTGTGATCCCTCCCCTCTCTCATTGTTGGGACATTCCACACTGTTATTGTCAGATTGTGATCTCTCCCCTCCCTCATTGTTGGGACATTCCAGTCTGTTATTGTCAGATTGTGATCCCTCCCCTCCCGCATTGTTGGGACATTCCAGTCTGTTATTGTCAGATTGTGATCCCTCCCCTCCCTCATTGTTGGGACATTCCACACTGTTATTGTCAGATTGTGATCCCTCCCCTCCCTCATTGTTGGGACATTCCACACTGTTATTGTCAGATTGTGATCTCTCCCCTCCCTCATTGTTGGGACATTCCAGTCTGTTATTGTCAGATTGTGATCTCTCCCCTCCCTCATTGTTGGGACATTCCAGTCTGTTATTGTCAGATTGTGATCCCTCCCCTCCCTCATTGTTGGGACATTCCAGTCTGTTATTGTCAGATTGTGATCTCTCCCCTCCCTCATTGTTGGGACATTCCACACTGTTATTGTCAGATTGTGATCTCTCCCCTCCCTCATTGTTGGGACATTCCAGTCTGTTATTGTCAGATTGTGATCCCTCCCCTCCCTCATTGTTGGGACATTCCACACTGTTATTGTCAGATTGTGATCCCTCCCCTCCCTCATTGTTGGGACATTCCACACTGTTATTGTCAGATAGTGATCCCTCTCCTCCCTCATTGTTGGGACATTCCACACTGTTATTGTCAGATTGTGATCCCTCCCCTCCCTCATTGTTGGGACATTCCACACTGTTATTGTCAGATTGTGATCCCTCCCCTCCCTCATTGTTGGGACATTCCACACTGTTATTGTCAGATTGTGATCCCTCCCCTCCCTCATTGTTGGGACATTCCAGTCTGTTATTGTCAGATAGTGATCCCTCTCCTCCCTCATTGTTGGGACATTCCACACTGTTATTGTCAGATTGTGATCCCTCCCCTCCCTCATTGTTGGGACATTCCACACTGTTATTGTCAGATTGTGATCCCTCCCCTCCCTCATTGTTGGGACATTCCACACTGTTATTGTCAGATAGTGATCCCTCTCCTCCCTCATTGTTGGGACATTCCACACAGTTATTGTCAGATTGTGATCCCTCCCCTCCCTCATTGTTGGGACATTCCAGTCTGTTATTGTCAGATTGTGATCCCTCCCCTCCCTCATTGTTGGGACATTCCAGTCTGTTATTGTCAGATTGTGATCCCTCCCCTCCCTCATTGTTGGGACATTCCACACTGTTATTGTCAGATTGTGATCCCTCCCCTCCCTCATTGTTGGGACATTCCAGTCTGTTATTGTCAGATTGTGATCCCTCCCCTCCCTCATTGTTGGGACATTCCACACTGTTATTGTCAGATTGTGATCCCTCCCCTCCCTCATTGTTGGGACATTCCACACTGTTATTGTCAGATTGTGATCCCTCCCCTCCCTCATTGTTGGAACATTCCACACTGTTATTGTCAGATTGTGATCCCTCCCCTCCCTCATTGTTGGGACATTCCACACTGTTATTGTCAGATTGTGATCCCTCCCCTCCCTCATTGTTGGGACATTCCAGTCTGTTATTGTCAGATTGTGATCCCTCCCCTCCCTCATTGTTGGGACATTCCAGTCTGTTATTGTCAGATTGTGATCCCTCCCCTCCCTCATTGTTGGGACATTCCAGTCTGTTATTGTCAGATTGTGATCTCTCCCCTCCCTCATTGTTGGGACTTTCCACACTGTGATTGTCAGATTGTGATCTCTCCCCTCCCTCATTGTTGGGACATTCCAGTCTGTTATTGTCAGATTGTGATCTCTCCCCTCCCTCATTGTTGGGACATTCCAGTCTGTTATTGTCAGATTGTGATCCCTCCCCTCCCTCATTGTTGGGACATTCCACACTGTTATTGTCAGATTGTGATCCCTCCCCTCCCTCATTGTTGGGACATTCCAGTCTGTTATTGTCAGATTGTGATCCCTCCCCTCCCTCATTGTTGGGACATTCCACACTGTTATTGTCAGATTGTGGTCCCTCCCCTCCCTCATTGTTGGGACATTCCACACTGTTATTGTCAGATTGTGATCCCTCCCCTCCCTCATTGTTGGGACATTCCAGTCTGTTATTGTCAGATTGTGATCCCTCCCCTCCCTCATTGTTGGGACATTCCAGTCTGTTATTGTCAGATTGTGATCCCTCCCCTCCCTCATTGTTGGGACATTCCACACTGTTATTGTCAGATTGTGATCCCTCCCCTCCCTCATTGTTGGGACATTCCAGTCTGTTATTGTCAGATTGTGATCCCTCCCCTCCCTCATTGTTGGGACATTCCACACTGTTATTGTCAGATTGTGATCTCTCCCCCCCCTCATTGTTGGGACATTCCAGTCTGTTATTGTCAGATTGTGATCCCTCCCCTCCCTCATTGTTGGGACATTCCACACTGTTATTGTCAGATTGTGATCTCTCCCCCCCCTCATTGTTGGGACATTCCAGTCTGTTATTGTCAGATTGTGATCCCTCCCCTCCCTCATTGTTGGGACATTCCACACTGTTATTGTCAGATTGTGATCCCTCCCCTCCCTCATTGTTGGGACATTCCACACTGTTATTGTCAGATTGTGATCCCTCCCCTGACTCATTGTTGGGACATTCCAGTCTGTTATTGTCAGATTGTGATCTCTCCCCTCCCTCATTGTTGGGACATTCCAGTCTGTTATTGTCAAATTGTGATCCCTCCCCTCCCTCATTGTTGGGACATTCCAGTCTGTTATTGTCAGATTGTGATCCCTCCCCTCCCTCATTGTTGGGACATTCCAGTCTGTTATTGTCAGACTGTGATCTGTCCCCTCCCTCATTTTTGGGACATTCCAGTCTGTTATTGTCAGATTGTGATCCCTCCCCTCCCTCATTGTTGGGACATTCCACTCTGTTATTGTCAGATTGTGATCCCTCCCCTCCCTCATTGTTGGGACATTCCACTCTGTTATTGTCAGATTGTGATCCCTCCCCTCCCTCATTGTTGGGACATTCCACTCTGTTATTGTCAGATTGTGATCCCTCCCCTCCCTCATTGTTGGGACATTCCACTCTGTTATTGTCAGATTGTGATCCCTCCCCTCCCTCATTGTTGGGACATTCCACACTGTTATTGTCAGATTGTGGTCCCTCCCCTCCCTCATTGTTGGGACATTCCAGTCTGTTATTGTCAGATTGTGATCCCTCCCCTCCCTCATTGTTGGGACATTCCACACTGTTATTGTCAGATTGTGGTCCCTCCCCTCCCTCATTTTTGGGACATTCCAGTCTGTTATTGTCAGATTGTGATCCCTCCCCTCCCTCATTGTTGGTACATTCCAGTCTGTTATTGTCAGATTGTGATCCCTCCCCTCCCTCATTGTTGGGACATTCCACACTGTTATTGTCAGATTGTGGTCCCTCCCCTCCATCATTTTTGGGACATTCCAGTCTGTTATTGTCAGATTGTGATCCCTCCCCTCCCTCATTGTTGGTACATTCCAGTCTGTTATTGTCAGATTGTGATCCCTCCCCTCCCTCATTGTTGGGACATTCCAGTCTGTTATTGTCAGATAGTGATCCCTCCCCTCCCTCATTGTTGGGACATTCCAGTCTGTTATTGTCAGATTGTGATCTCTCCCCTCCCTCATTGTTGGGACATTCCACACTGTTATTGTCAGATTGTGAATCCTCCCCTCCCTCATTGTTGGGACATTCCACACTGTTATTGTCAGATTGTGATCCCTCCCCTCCCTCATTGTTGGGACATTCCAGTCTGTTATTGTCAGATTGTGATCCCTCCCCTCCCTCATTGTTGGGACATTCCAGTCTGTTATTGTCAGATTGTGATCTCTCCCCTCCCTCATTGTTGGGACATTCCACTCTGTTATTGTCAGATTGTGATCCCTCCCCTCCCTCATTGTTGGGACATTCCAGTCTGTTATTGTCAGATTGTGATCCCTCCCCTCCCTCATTGTTGGGACATTCCACACTGTTATTGTCAGATTGTGATCCCTCCCCTCCCTCATTGTTGGGACATTCCACACTGTTATTGTCAGATTGTGATCCCTCCCCTCCCTCATTGTTGGGACATTCCAGTCTGTTATTGTCAGATTGTGATCCCTCCCCTCCCTCATTGTTGGGACATTCCACACTGTTATTGTCAGATTGTGATCCCTCCCCACCCTCATTGTTGGGACATTCCAGTCTGTTATTGTCAGATTGTGATCCCTCCCCTCCCTCATTGTTGGGACATTCCACACTGTTATTGTCAGATTGTGATCCCTCCCCTCCCTCATTGTTGGGACATTCCAGTCTGTTATTGTCAGATTGTGATCCCTCCCCTCCCTCATTGTTGGGACATTCCACACTGTTATTGTCAGATTGTGATCCCTCCCCTCCCTCATTGTTGGGACATTCCAGTCTGTTATTGTCAGATTGTGATCTCTCCCCTCCCTCATTGTTGGGACATTCCACACTGTTATTGTCAGATTGTGATCCCTCCCCTCCCTCATTGTTGGGACATTCCAGTCTGTTATTGTCAGATTGTGATCCCTCCCCTCCCTCATTGTTGGGACATTCCACACTGTTATTGTCAGATTGGGATCTCTCCGCTCCCTCATTGTTGGGACATTCCACACTGTTATTGTCAGATTGTGATCCCTCCCCTCCCTCATTGTTGGGACATTCCACACTGTTATTGTCAGATTGTGATCCCTCCCCTCCCTCATTGTTGGGACATTCCACACTGTTATTGTCAGATTGTGATCCCTCCCCTCCCTCATTGTTGGGACATTCCCGTCTGTTATTGTCAGATTGTGATCTCTCCCCTCCCTCATTGTTGGGACATTCCACACTGTTATTGTCAGATTGTGATCCCTCCCCTCCCTCATTGTTGGGACATTCCACACTGTTATTGTCAGATTGTGATCCCTCCCCTCCCTCATTGTTGGGACATTCCAGTCTGTTATTGTCAGATTGTGATCCCTCCCCTCCCTCATTGTTGGGACATTCCACTCTGTTATTGTCAGATTGTGATCCCTCCCCTCCCTCATTGTTGGGACATTCCACTCTGTTATTGTCAGATTGTGATCCCTCCCCTCCCTCATTGTTGGGACATTCCACTCTGTTATTGTCAGATTGTGATCCCTCCCCTCCCTCATTGTTGGGACATTCCACACTGTTATTGTCAGATTGTGGTCCCTCCCCTCCCTCATTGTTGGGACATTCCAGTCTGTTATTGTCAGATTGTGATCCCTCCCCTCCCTCATTGTTGGGACATTCCAGTCTGTTATTGTCAGATTGTGATCCATCCCCTCCCTCATTGTTGGTACATTCCAGTCTGTTATTGTCAGATTGTGATCCCTCCCCTCCCTCATTGTTGGGACATTCCAGTCTGTTATTGTCAGATTGTGATCTCTCCCCTCCCTCATTGTTGGGACATTCCACTCTGTTATTGTCAGATTGTGATCTCTCCCCTCCCTCATTGTTGGGACATTCCAGTCTGTTATTGTCAGATTGTGATCCCTCCCCTCCCTCATTGTTGGGACATTCCAGTCTGTTATTGTCAGATTGTGATCCCTCCCCTCCCTCATTGTTGGGACATTCCACACTGTTATTGTCAGATTGTGATCCCTCCCCTCCCTCATTGTTGGGACATTCCAGTCTGTTATTGTTAGATTGTGATCCCTCCCCTCCCTCATTGTTGGGACATTCCACACTGTTATTGTCAGATTGTGATCCCTCCCCTCCCTCATTGTTGGGACATTCCACACTGTTATTGTCAGATTGTGATCCCTCCCCTCCCTCATTGTTGGGACATTCCAGTCTGTTATTGTCAGATTGTGATCCCTCCCCTCCCTCATTGTTGGGACATTCCACACTGTTGTTGTCAGATTGTGATCCCTCCCCTCCCTCATTGTTGGGACATTCCACACTGTTATTGTCAGATTGTGATACCTCCCCTCCCTCATTGTTGGGACATTCCAGTCTGTTATTGTCAGATTGTGATCCCTCCCCTCCCTCATTGTTGGGACATTCCACACTGTTATTGTCAGATTGTGATCCCTCCCCTCCCTCATTGTTGGGACATTCCAGTCTGTTATTGTCAGATTGTGATCCCTCCCCTCCCTCATTGTTGGGACATTCCACACTGTTATTGTCAGATTGTGATCCCTCCCCTCCCTCATTGTTGGGACATTCCAGTCTGTTATTGTCAGATTGTGATCCCTCCCCTCCCTCATTGTTGGGACATTCCACACTGTTATTGTCAGATTGTGATCCCTCCCCACCCTCATTGTTGGGACATTCCAGTCTGTTATTGTCAGATTGTGATCCCTCCCCTCCCTCATTGTTGGGACATTCCACACTGTTATTGTCAGATTGTGATCCCTCCCCTCCCTCATTGTTGGGACATTCCAGTCTGTTATTGTCAGATTGTGATCCCTCCCCTCCCTCATTGTTGGTACATTCCACACTGTTATTGTCAGATTGTGATCCCTCCCCTCCCTCATTGTTGGGACATTCCAGTCTGTTATTGTCAGATTGTGATCTCTCCCCTCCCTCATTGTTGGGACATTCCACACTGTTATTGTCAGATTGTGATCCCTCCCCTCCCTCATTGTTGGGACATTCCAGTCTGTTATTGTCAGATTGTGATCCCTCCCCTCCCTCATTGTTGGGACATTCCAGTCTGTTATTGTCAGATTGTGATCCCTCCCCTCCCTCATTGTTGGGACATTCCACACTGTTATTGTCAGATTGTGATCTCTCCGCTCCCTCATTGTTGGGACATTCCACACTGTTATTGTCAGATTGTGATCCCTCCCCTCCCTCATTGTTGGGACATTCCACACTGTTATTGTCAGATTGTGATCCCTCCCCTCCCTCATTGTTGGGACATTCCACACTGTTATTGTCAGATTGTGATCCCTCCCCTCCCTCATTGTTGGGACATTCCCGTCTGTTATTGTCAGATTGTGATCTCTCCCCTCCCTCATTGTTGGGACATTCCACACTGTTATTGTCAGATTGTGATCCCTCCCCTCCCTCATTGTTGGGACATTCCAGTCTGTTATTGTCAGATTGTGATCCCTCCCCTCCCTCATTGTTGGGACATTCCACTCTGTTATTGTCAGATTGTGATCCCTCCCCTCCCTCATTGTTGGGACATTCCACTCTGTTATTGTCAGATTGTGATCCCTCCCCTCCCTCATTGTTGGGACATTCCACTCTGTTATTGTCAGATTGTGATCCCTCCCCTCCCTCATTGTTGGGACATTCCACACTGTTATTGTCAGATTGTGGTCCCTCCCCTCCCTCATTGTTGGGACATTCCAGTCTGTTATTGTCAGATTGTGATCCCTCCCCTCCCTCATTGTTGGGACATTCCAGTCTGTTATTGTCAGATTGTGATCCCTCCCCTCCCTCATTGTTGGGACATTCCACACTGTTATTGTCAGATTGTGGTCCCTCCCCTCCCTCATTTTTGGGACATTCCAGTCTGTTATTGTCAGATTGTGATCCATCCCCTCCCTCATTGTTGGTACATTCCAGTCTGTTATTGTCAGATTGTGATCCCTCCCCTCCCTCATTGTTGGGACATTCCAGTCTGTTATTGTCAGATTGTGATCTCTCCCGTCCCTCATTGTTGGGACATTCCACACTGTTATTGTCAGATTGTGAATCCTCCCCGCCCTCAGTGTTGGGACATTCCAGTCTGTTATTGTCAGATTGTGATCCCTCCCCTCCCTCATTGTTGGGACATTCCACACTGTTATTGTCAGATTGTGATCCCTCCCCTCCCTCATTGTTGGGACATTCCAGTCTGTTATTGTCAGATTGTGATCCCTCCCCTCCCTCATTGTTGGGACATTCCAGTCTGTTATTGTCAGATTGTGATCTCTCCCCTCCCTCATTGTTGGGACATTCCACTCTGTTATTGTCAGATTGTGATCTCTCCCCTCCCTCATTGTTGGGACATTCCAGTCTGTTATTGTCAGATTGTGATCCCTCCCCTCCCTCATTGTTGGGACATTCCAGTCTGTTATTGTCAGATTGTGATCCCTCCCCTCCCTCATTGTTGGGACATTCCACACTGTTATTGTCAGATTGTGATCCCTCCCCTCCCTCATTGTTGGGACATTCCAGTCTGTTATTGTCAGATTGTGATCCCTCCCCTCCCTCATTGTTGGGACATTCCACACTGTTATTGTCAGATTGTGATCCCTCCCCTCCCTCATTGTTGGGACATTCCACACTGTTATTGTCAGATTGTGATCCCTCCCCTCCCTCATTGTTGGGACATTCCAGTCTGTTATTGTCAGATTGTGATCCCTCCCCTCCCTCATTGTTGGGACATTCCACACTGTTGTTGTCAGATTGTGATCCCTCCCCTCCCTCATTGTTGGGACATTCCACACTGTTATTGTCAGATTGTGATCCCTCCCCTCCCTCATTGTTGGGACATTCCAGTCTGTTATTGTCAGATTGTGATCCCTCCCCTCCCTCATTGTTGGGACATTCCACACTGTTATTGTCAGATTGTGATCCCTCCCCTCCCTCATTGTTGGGACATTCCACACTGTTATTGTCAGATTGTGATCCCTCCCCTCCCTCATTGTTGGGACATTCCAGTCTGTTATTGTCAGATTGTGATCTCTCCCCTCCCTCATTGTTGGGACATTCCACACTGTTATTGTCAGATTGTGATCCCTCCCCTCCCTCATTGTTGGGACATTCCAGTCTGTTATTGTCAGATTGTGATCCCTCCCCTCCCTCATTGTTGGGACATTCCACACTGTTATTGTCAGATTGTGATCTCTCCCCTCCCTCATTGTTGGGACATTCCACACTGTTATTGTCAGATTGTGATCCCTCCCCTCCCTCATTGTTGGGACATTCCACACTGTTATTGTCAGATTGTGATCCCTCCCCTCCCTCATTGTTGGGACATTCCACACTGTTATTGTCAGATTGTGATCCCTCCCCTCCCTCATTGTTGGGACATTCCACACTGTTATTGTCAGATTGTGATCCCTCCCCTCCCTCATTGTTGGGACATTCCAGTCTGTTATTGTCAGATTGTGATCCCTCCCCTCCCTCATTGTTGGGACATTCCAGTCTGTTATTGTCAGATTGTGATCCCTCCCCTCCCTCATTGTTGGGACATTCCAGTCTGTTATTGTCAGATTGTGATCCCTCCCCTCCCTCATTGTTGGGACATTCCAGTCTGTTATTGTCAGATTGTGATCTCTCCCCTCCCTCATTGTTGGGACATTCCAGTCTGTTATTGTCAGATTGTGATCCCTCCCCTCCCTCATTGTTGGGACATTCCAGTCTGTTATTGTCAGATTGTGATCCCTCCCCTCCCTCATTGTTGGGACATTCCAGTCTGTTATTGTCAGATTGTGATCCCTCCCCTCCCTCATTGTTGGGACATTCCAGGCTGTTATTGTCAGATTGTGATCCCTCCCCTCCCTCATTGTTGGGACATTCCAGTCTGTTATTGTCAGATTGTGATCTCTCCCCTCCCTCATTATTGGGACATTCCACACTGTTATTGTCAGATTGTGATCTCTCCCCTCCCTCATTGTTGGGACATTCCAGTCTGTTATTGTCAGATTGTGATCTCTCCCCTCCCTCATTGTTGGGACATTCCACACTGTAATTGTCAGATTGTGATCCCTCCCCTCCCTCATTGTTGGGACATTCCAGTCTGTTATTGTCAGATTGTGATCTCTCCCCTCCCTCATTGTTGGGACATTCCACACTGTTATTGTCAGATTGTGATCTCTCCCCTCCCTCATTGTTGGGACATTCCAGTCTGTTATTGTCAGATTGTGATCCCTCCCCTCCCTCATTGTTGGGACATTCCAGTCTGTTATTGTCAGATTGTGATCTCTCCCCTCCCTCATTGTTGGGACATTCCACACTGTTATTGTCAGATTGTGATCTCTCCCCTCCCTCATTGTTGGGACATTCCACACTCTAATTGTCAGATTGTGATCCCTCCCCTCCCTCATTGTTGGGACATTCCACACTGTTATTGTCAGATTGTGATCCCTCCCCTCCCTCATTGTTGGGACATTCCAGTCTGTTATTGTCAGATTGTGATCCCTCCCCTCCCTCATTGTTGGGACATTCCAGTCTGTTATTGTCAGATTGTGATCCCTCCCCTCCCTCATTGTTGGGACATTCCAGTCTGTTATTGTCAGATTGTGATCCCTCCCCTCCCTCATTGTTGGGACATTCCAGTCTGTTATTGTCAGATTGTGATCCCTCCCCTCCCTCATTGTTGGGACATTCCAGTCTGTTATTGTCAGATTGTGATCCCTCCCCTCCCTCATTGTTGGGACATTCCAGTCTGTTATTGTCAGATTGTGATCCCTCCCCTCCCTCATTGTTGGGACATTCCAGTCTGTTATTGTCAGATTGTGATCCCTCCCCTCCCTCATTGTTGGGACATTCCAGTCTGTTATTGTCAGATTGTGATCCCTCCCCTCCCTCATTGTTGGGACATTCCACACTGTTATTGTCAGATTGTGATCCCTCCCCTCCCTCATTGTTGGGACATTCCAGTCTGTTATTGTCAGATTGTGATCCCTCCCCTCCCTCATTGTTGGGACATTCCAGTCTGTTATTGTCAGATTGTGATCCCTCCCCTCCCTCATTGTTGGGACATTCCAGTCTGTTATTGTCAGATTGTGATCCCTCCCCTCCCTCATTGTTGGGACATTCCAGTCTGTTATTGTCAGATTGTGATCCCTCCCCTCCCTCATTGTTGGGACATTCCAGTCTGTTATTGTCAGATTGTGATCCCTCCCCTCCCTCATTGTTGGGACATTCCAGTCTGTTATTGTCAGATTGTGATCTCTCCCCTCCCTCATTGTTGGGACATTCCACACTGTTATTGTCAGATTGTGATCTCTCCCCTCCCTCATTGTTGGGACATTCCAGTCTGTTATTGTCAGATTGTGATCTCTCCCCTCCCTCATTGTTGGGACATTCCACACTGTAATTGTCAGATTGTGATCCCTCCCCTCCCTCATTGTTGGGACATTCCAGTCTGTTATTGTCAGATTGTGATCTCTCCCCTCCCTCATTGTTGGGACATTCCACACTGTTATTGTCAGATTGTGATCTCTCCCCTCCCTCATTGTTGGGACATTCCAGTCTGTTATTGTCAGATTGTGATCCCTCCCCTCCCTCATTGTTGGGACATTCCAGTCTGTTATTGTCAGATTGTGATCCCTCCCCTCCCTCATTGTTGGGACATTCCACACTGTTATTGTCAGATTGTGATCCCTCCCCTCCCTCATTGTTGGGACATTCCAGTCTGTTATTGTCAGATTGTGATCCCTCCCTTCCCTCATTGTTGGGACATTCCAGTCTGTTATTGTCAGATTGTGATCTCTCCCCTCCCTCATTGTTGGGACATTCCACACTGTTATTGTCAGATTGTGATCTCTCCCCTCCCTCATTGTTGGGACATTCCACACTGTTATTGTCAGATTGTGATCCCTCCCCTCCCTCATTGTTGGGACATTCCAGTCTGTTATTGTCAGATTGTGATCTCTCCCCTCCCTCATTGTTGGGACATTCCACACTGTTATTGTCAGATTGTGATCCCTCCCCTCCCTCATTGTTGGGACATTCCAGTCTGTTATTGTCAGATTGTGATCTCTCCCCTCCCTCATTGTTGGGACATTCCACACTGTTATTGTCAGATTGTGATCCCTCCCCTCCCTCATTGTTGGGACATTCCAGTCTGTTATTGTCAGATTGTGATCCCTCCCTTCCCTTTCTCTTGAACTGTTGATCCCAATCATGTTGAGGATGGAGCTGCTGCTGATACAGTGGGATAACGCACCGAAAGAACTCTCTTATTAATAGACGAGAGAAACCCTCCAGTGTCATAGTTAGGATCCATGGAGACTGACATCAATTGCAGTCACTGAACAAACATCTCCCATTAACCCCTTTCACTCCAGAACCTTTAATATAACAACACCCTTGCCTGGGTGGGACGTTTACATCGCCTGCTATTGGTCTTATTGCCCATCTCCAATTACTCTCACAATGTTCGGGGTAAAGTAGAAAGATGATGCTTTCATTTCACAGCTTCGATGACTCTGCTGTGATGCCTACGTACAGTTCTGTATGTAACCACCTTCCCGAGAACCAAGTGAGAGGTTGTTACTGCACTGAAGTGTCTTACACCACAACAACAGCCAATCTGAAAACTGTCTTGGGAACAGCTGCCTTCAACACACACAGGAAGCACAGATTTCCCTGGACTTTCATCTCACTGCCCTAATAATGCAATGTTTTATCTTTAACATAATGCACTTCAGTAATTTGCTTCTAAAGCTGCAAACACCTTAATGCACAGTTTAGTTTTCTGATTTTTTTCCCTTACCCCAAAAGTAAATGTTACTTTTACAATTGTCTTGTTTATTGGGATTAAAAGGTCAAAGGCATAATCTGTGCGTCATTGGTTAAGAAACAGACAGGAAAAGGAGACAGTGGCTGTGGAGACTGGAGAGGAGTAAAATGATGTCTCCCATCTTCCCCACCCCGTCACCAATATTTTCTTGATAGACAGAATAAAACAAATGCAGAAAAAGAAGCAGAATACAGCTGGAGGAAAGAATATTGAGTGACAATATTCAACTGAGGTGTTACGTTCCTCTTTTCTCAAGGAATTCCCCTCTCTGGATTTCACTGCTCTAGTTTATCATTCTTATCAGTATATGTGCTATAAATTCCTTATTCCGGTGTCTCAACTTATTTCAACAAATCAACTTTCTACCGGGACACAGTGGCTCAGTGGTTAGCACTGCTGCCTCACCAGGGTCCCAGGTCCGATGCCAGCCTCAGGCAATAACTGTGTGGAGTTTGCACATTCTCCCCGTGTCTGCATGGGTTTCCTCCGTGTGCTCCAGTTTCCTCCCACAATCCAAAGATGTGCAGGTCAGGTGAATTTGCCATGCTAAATTGCCCATAGTGTTAGGTGCATTAGTCAGAGGGAAATGGGTCTGGGTGGGTTACTCTTCGGAGGATCGGTGTGGACTAGTTGCTTCCACATTGTAGGGAATCTAAACTAATCTAATCTGAAAGGAATGAAGTTAGAGGGCTACAGAGATCAGGCTGGAGAATGGGACCAACTGAGTATCTGCTCTGGAGCTAGTTCAATACGTTGGGTTGAATACTCTTGTTAGTGTGAAAGTTCCAATTCAATGATCCTATGATAACAGCTGCCATGTTCTTAAACATAACATCACTTTTAGACTTCCAGGTACTATTGTTAGTAACTCATTGAACTTGGACATTGTTGGCTGGGCCAGCATCTATTACCCATCCATAGTTGCCCTTGGTAAGTGGTATTGAGCTGCCTTCTTCAACCCGTCATCTATGTGCTCTGAGTAGACCAATAATACCTTTGGGGAAGGAATTACAGGATTTTAATGAAGCAACAGGGAAACAATGGTGATACACTTCCAAATGAGAATGTTTAGCAGCTTAAGGCAGCTTGCATTTAGAGATTACCTCTTGTATCTCCTGCTAATGTCCTTCTGAATGGAAGCGGTCATGGATTTGGAGGTTTGCAAGTGACAGATCTCCTTGTGGATTGAATTCCTGATGGGGTATTTGGGAGGGATTTAACCTAAATTGGCGTTGGTATGGGAACCAAAAGAGAATAGAAGAGAAAATTATTAGGATTCACAAAATACCGGACAATGCAGCTGTACTAATTTCTGACAGGAGGTTTAACAGTGGAAGATGGAGTAAGAAATAAAGTCTAAATCATAGGTACTCTGCAGGGATCCGAATACTCAGAGTTTGGGGAGTTACAGATACAAATTGGTTCATGGAAATCTGGTGATGTGTGATAACCAAGAGCTCTCTCAATGAGTGGCAGGACTGGGTGTTAAATATAACTGGGTAAAATGTATTCAGAAATGATGTAAAGAAAATGAAAGTTGGAATGATAAAAGTATTGGTTTAGTTAAGTGTTAATTAAGGAATTCAAGAGCAAGTGGATACCTCCAAGGACAGAATAAATTTAGTTGGAGGCACAGAATATAAAGTGTGCAATTGCGCTGTCAGGTGCAGTTTGTAGTCCACGAACTGATGGAAAGGATGCAAAGAATCAATATGCAGGCACCTTTGAGAGCAATGGCAACACTACAGAGTAATTATGTCCAGGCGGCATGGGGCACAGTGGTTAGCACTGCTGCCTCACAGCACCAGAGACCTGGGTTCAATTCCCGCCTCAGGTGACTGACTGTGTGGAGTTTGCACATTCTCCCCGTGTCTGCGTGGATTTCCTCCGGGTGCTCCGGTTTCCTCCCACAGTCTAAAGATGTGCAGATTAGGTGAATTGGCCATGCTAAATTGCCTGTAGTGTTAGGTGCAGGGGTAAATGTAGGGGAATGGGTCAGGGTGGGTTGCACTTTGGCGGGTTGGTGTGGGCTTGTTGGGCCGAAGAGCCTATTTCCACACTGTAAGTAATCTAATCTAATCTAAAAAAAAGTAATCTAATCTAAAAATTTAAATTATCCACATATGGACTGCGACACTGATAATGTCTGGGCAGTGAGGGGCAAGAGTTCCAGGGTTGTATGGAGGAGAGTTAACTACAGTGTATGTGTTCAGCCCAAGAAAGTATACACTGTTGGACCTGGTTCTTGGAAGAGAGGTGTGGAAAATGGATACAGTGTCAGTCGGAAAAGTTTTCGGTCACAGCGATCATTTTATTGTAAAGTTCGGAATGATTGTAAGGAAGTATTTACAATAGTGGAGTGAGAAAAATCAGTTGACTGACAGTGGCAAGAATGAAGCTGGGAAGGTTAGACTCAACACCGAGTAGTTCAAAGAAAGACAAATCTTGACAATGGACTTGCTTCAAAGAGCATATGGTTTGCCTCCAGTAGAGAAATGCTCCCTCATATAGGAAAGACAGGATAAATAATTCCAACCTTCCCTGGATGACAGAGATTAAGATAACGGACAATAGAATTGGCATCAGATAGAGAATTGCTTTGAGAACTAGGAGGAATATTGGAGGTTCAGAGGGAAGATGATGGAGGAAAGAGAAATTATGAGTAAACCCAGAGCCAATGTGGAGTTGTCCCAGAATCTTCTGTGGGCACCACATAGTGAGAGCATTAAAAGGTGGATTAAGGCTGATTTGACATTAGAAAGAGGATTTGTACATAAAAGAAGGGGCGTGGCAGAGAGTTAAATGAATACTTTCCCTCTGTCTACCAAAGAGGGAGAAGCTACCCAGGCCGAGGGGATAGAGGTGTAAATCTACCTCCAGAAAGGTACAGTATTGATGAGGAAGATCTGTGTGGAACAGACGACAAAATATGTTTCACTGTATCTCCCTAAACATATGTGAAAATAAGCCATTCATTCATTCATTCGTCCATGGAATGAAATGGACTGTATTAATGTGGATACAAAATTGACTGATTGACAGGAAACCCGGAGAAATGATCTCACTGGATTTATCTTTCAGGCTGGTGGAAGATGTTGAGTGGCATTCCAGAGGGGTCAGTTTTGGGACCCACATTTGTTTTGATATATATGATTGATCTAAGTCTTGGTGTTCAGGGGACATTTTCAAAGTTTACAGCTTACAATTTGGAAAATTGTAAACTGTCAAGAAGATTTTGCTGAATTCCAAAAGACATCAACAAGTTGCTAAAGAGCAGAGAGGTGGTAGATATAGTTCAGTGCAGAAAAAGCATGAGAGAATGCAATTCACCAACAAGAACACTAAAAGACAAAATAAAATAAATGAATAATCAAAGAGGTACAGGAGCAAAGGATTGGGGGACATATGTGCACAGATCATTGAAGATGGCAGGACATAAGGCAGAAGTAAAGCACACACTATTCTTAGCTTTTGAACAATTGATACGAAGTGCAAAAGCAAAGAGGTGATGTTGAACTTGAATAAGACACAGGTTCGACCTCAGCTGGAGTATTGTATACATTTCTGAGTGTCACATTATAGGACGGATGTGAACACATGGGATGTGATTCACAAGAATATTTCCAAAGATGAGAAACTACAGTTATGAAGTCAGACTGAAAACATTAGAACTGTTCCCTTTGGAGAGAAGTGGTAAAGTGGAGATGTGATGGACTTCTTCAAACTCAGAGGCAGCCTGATTTAGAAAAGGTCAGATAAAACTGTTCCTGCTCATAGAAGGAACAAGACCAAGAGGACACAGATTTCAAGTGAGATACAAAAGAAGAAACAATGAAATAGAACATCGAACAATCCAGCACAGAACAGGCCCTTCGGCCCTCAATGCTGCGCTGACCTGTGAACTATTCTCAGCTCGCCCCCCTACACTATCCCATCATCATCCATGTGCTTATCTAAGGATTGTTTAAATCTCCTTAATGTGGCTGAGTTGACTACATTGGCAGGCAGGGCATTCCACACCCTTACCACTCTTTGTGTAAAGAACCTGCCTCTGACATCTGTCTTAAATCTCTCACCCCTCAATTTGTAGTTATGCCCTCTCGTACAAGCTGACATCATCATCCTAGGAAAACAACTTTCACTGTCTACCCTATCTAATCCTCTGATCATCTTGTATGTCTCTATCAAATCCCCTCTCAGCCTTCTTCTTTCCATTGAGAACAGACACAAGTCTCCAAGCCTTTCCTCATAAGACCTTCCCTCCAGACCAGGCAACATCCTGGTAAATCTCCTCTGCACCTTTTCCAATGCTTCCACATCCATCCCGAAATATGGCGACCAGAACTGTACACAATATTCCAAGTGTGGCCGCACCAGCGTTTTGTATAGTTGCAGCATGATATTGCGGCTCCGGAACTCAATCCCTCTACATATGAAACTGAAAACTGAGTTGCTGGAAAAGCGCAGCAGGTCAGGCAGCATCCAAGGAGCAGGAGAATCGATGTTTCAGGCATAAGCCCTTCTTCCTGCCCACTGGTCTATAATTACCTGGGTCATATCTACTGCCCCTCTTGAACAAGGGCACAACATTTGCAATCCTCCAGTCCTCAGGTACTAAACCTGTAGACAATAATGAGTCTAATATCAAAGCCACAGGCTCTGCTATCTCCTCCCTAGCTTCCTCGGATACATCCCATCCGACCCAGGGGACGTGTCTACTTTCACTCCCTCTAGAATTGATAACACCTCTTTGTAACTAACCTCTATCCTTTCTAGTCTAATATCTCATATCTCATTCTTCTCCTCTACAATATCATTCTTTTCCTGAGTGAAAACCAATGAAAAATGTTCGTTAAGCACCTCTCCGATCTCCACAGGGTCCCCACTCAACTTCCCACTTCTGTCTTTGATTGGCCCTATTCCTACCCGAATCATCCTTTTATTCCTCACATACCTATAGAAAGCTTTAGGGTTCTCCTTTATTCTTTTTGCTAAAGACTGCTCGTGTCCTCTCTTTGCTCTTCTTAACTCTCTCTTTAAATCTTTCATGGCTGATCTGTAACACTCCATCGCCTCATCTGAACCATCTTGCCTCATCAACACATAAGCCTCCTCCTTCCATTTAACAAGAGATGCAATTTCTGTCGTAAACCATGGTTCCCTTACTTTATCACTTCCTCCCTGCCTGACAGGGACATACCTATCAAGGACACAGAATATCTGTTCCTTAAACCAGCTCCACATTTCCATTGTCTGCATCTCCTGCATTTTGCTACCCCATTCTATGCATCCTAACTCTTGCCTAATCGTGTTTTAATTGCCCTTGCCCCATCGATAACTCTTGACCTGTGGCATGTACCTAGCCCTTTCCATCACTAAACTAAACATAACTGAATTATCATTACTCCCTCCAAAGTGCTCACCCACAACTAAATCAAACACCTGGCCTGGTTCATTACAAAGCACCAGACCCAGTGTGGCCTCCCCTCTTGTCGGCCCTTCGATATACTGTGTCAGGAAACCCTCCTGTACACATTGGACAAAAACTGATCCATCCGACATACTAGAGTTATAACATTTCCAATCAATGTTGGGGAAGATAAAGTCCCCCATAATGACCACCCTGTTCCTTTCACTCCTACCCAGAATCATTTTGCCAATCCTCTCCTCCACCTCCCTGGAACTCTGCAGAGGCCTCTAAAAAACTCCAAGCAGTGTGACCTCTCCTCTCCTGTTTCTAACCTCAGCCCATACCAGCTCAGTAGACGAGTCCTCGTCAAAAGTGCTTTCAGTCACCGTTACACTATCCTTGACTAACAAGGCCACGCCTCCCCTTCGTTTACCACCTTGCCTGTTCTTAATGAAAGATCTAAACCCTGGAACCTGCAACATCCATTCCTCACCCTGCTCTATCCATGTCTCTGAAATGGCCACAACATCGAAGTCCCAGGTACCTAACCATGCTGCAAGCTCACCTACCTTATTTCAGATACTTCTGGCGATGAAGTAGACACACTTCAAACCACTTTGCTATCTGCCAGCACATTCCTGTGACCACGAAATCCTGTCCCTATCCTTCCTCCTCTCATCCTCCTGTGCACTGCAGCTACACCTCTGGTTCCCATCCCCCTGCTGAGCTAGTTTAAACCCACCCGAATAGCACCAGCAAATTTCCCACCCAGGATATTAGTACCCCTCTGGTTCAATTGAAGACTGTCCTGTTTGTACAGGTCCCACCTTCCCCAGAATGAGCCCCAATTATCCATGTACCTGAAGCCCTCCCTCCTGCACCATTCTTGCAGCTACGTGTTCAGCTGATATCTCTCCCTATTCCTTGCCTCACCATCACGTGGCACGGGTAACAATCAGAGATAACAACTCTGTTTGTTTCAGCTCTCAGCTTCCACCCGAGCTCCCTGAAATCCTGCCTTACATCCCTATCCCTCTTTCTACCGATGTTGTTGGTACCTACATGGACCACGACTTGAGGCTGGTCACCCTCTCCCTTCAGGACCCCAAAGATACAATCCAAGACATCATGGACCCTGGCACCTGGGAGGCAACACACCAACCGCAAGTCTCGTTCGTTCCCACCAAACTTTCTATCTGAGCCTCTAACTGTTGAGTCCCCAATGACTAACTCTCTCCTCCTTTCCCTCCTTCCCTTCTGTGCAACAGGGACAGGCTTTGTGCCAGAGACCTGGGCCCCACTGCATACCCCTGGTAAGTCGTTCCCCACCCCCCCACCCCAACAGTATCCAAAACATTATATTTGTTTTTCAGGGGAACGACCTTTTCAAATCAGCAAATAGTTCCAATAAATTTTGGTGTGTTGTAGATATTTAGGTGAAACATTCACGAAGGAATTGGATGATTATGTGACTTAAACTTATGTGAAGATATGGGGGAAAGGAGGACATCATTACCAACTTAATAGAATTCTTTGAGGCAGTGACAAAGTTGATTGATGAGGGAAGGGTGGTTTATGTTATATACATGGACTTCAGTAAGGAGGTTGATAAGGTTCCCCATGGTAGACTGATGAAGAAGGAGAAGTCGCATAGGGTCCAAGGGTGTACCAACTAGGTAGATAGAGAACTGGCTGGGCAACAAGAGACAGAGAATAGTAGTGGAAGGGAGTGTCTCCAAGTGGAGAACTTTGACCAGTGGTATTCCACAAGGACCTGTGCTGGCACCACTGTTGTTTGTGATGTACATAAATGATTTGGAGAAAGTTATAGGTGGTCTGATTCGCACATTTGCAGGTCTCTGGCACAGAGTCTGTCCGTGCTGCTCAGAAGGGAAGGGGAAGAGGAGCAGAGCAGTAGTCATTGGGGACTCCATTGTTAGGGGGACAGATAGGAGGTTCTGTGGGGACGAGAGAGACTCACGGTTGGTGTGTTGCCTCCCGGGTGCCAGGGTTCATGATGGCTCTGATCGTGTTTTTTGGGATCCTTAAGGGGGAGGGGGAGCAGCCCCAAGTCATGGTCCACATAGGCATCAACGACAGGTAGGAAGAAAGATGGGGATTTAAGGCAGAAATTCAGGGAGCTAGGATGGTAGCTTAGAGCTAGGACGAACAGAGTTGTTATCTCTGGTTTGTGCCAGTGCCACGTGCTAGTGAGGCGAGGAATAGTGAGAGAGAGGAGTTGAACACGTGGCTATAGGGACGGTGCAGGTGGGAGCGTTTTGGATTCTTGGATAATTGGGGCTCTTTCTGGGGAAGGTGGGACCTCTACAAGCAGGATGGTCTTCACCTGAACCAGAGGGATACCAATATCCTGGGGGGGATATTCGCTAAGGCTATTGGGGTGGGTTTAAACTAATCCAGCAGGGGGATGGGAACCAAAATTGTAGTTCGAGTAGAAAAGGTTGAGAGTAGGGAGGTCCGAAATCAAGTTTCAGGGACGGAAGATGGCACTGGCAAGCAAGAAGTTGGTTTGAAGTGTGTCTACTTCAACGCCAGGAGCATCCGGAATAAGGTGGATGAACTTGCAGCATGGGTTGGTACCTGGGACTTCGATGTTGTGGCCACATGGATAGAGCAGGGACAGGAATGGTTGTTGCAGGTTCCGGGGTTTAGATGTTTCAGTAAGAACAGGGAAGATGATAAAAGAGGGTGAGGTGTGGCATTGTTGATCAAGGACAGTATTGCAGTTGCAGAAAGGATGTTTGGGGACTCGTCAACTGAGGTAGTATGGACTGAGGTTAGAAACAGAAAAGGAGAGGTCACCCTGTTAGGAGTTTTCTATAGGCCTCCAAATAATTCCAGAGATGTAGAGGAAAAGATAGCAAAGATGATTCTCAATAGGAGTCAGAGAGACAGGGTAGTTGTCATGGGGGACTTCAACTTTCCAAATATTGACTGGGAACACTGTAGTACAAGTACTATAGATGGGTGAGTTTTTGTCCAGTGTGTGCAGGAGGGCTTCCTGACACAGTCTGTAGACAGGCCAACAAGGGACAAAGCCACATTAGATTTGGTACTGGGTAATGAGCCCGGCCAGGTGTTAGACTTGGAAGTAGGTGAGCACTTTGGCGATAGCGATCACAATTCCGTTATGTTTACTTTAATGATAGAAAGGGATAGGTGTATACCACTGGGCAAGAGTTACAGCTGGGGGAAAGGCAATTACGATGAGGCAAGATTTAGGAAGCATAGGATGGGGAAGGAAACTGCAGGGGATGGGCACATTAGAAATGTGGAGCTTATTCAAGGAAAAGCTCCTGTGTGTCCCAGATAAGTATGTACCTGTCAGGCAGGGAGGAAGCTGTAGAGTGCGGGAGCTGTGGTTACAAAGGAAGTGGAATCTCTGGTCAAGAGGAAGAAGAAGGCTTATGTTACGATGAGATGTGAAAGCTCAGTTAGGGCACTTGAGGGTTACAAGGTAGCCAGGAAAGACCTAAAGAGAGAGCTCAGAAGAGCCAGGAGGAGACATGAGAAGTTGTTGGCGGATAGGATCAGGGTAAACCCTAAGGCTTTCTATAGGTGTTTAAGGAATAAAAGAATGACGAGAGTAAGATTAGGGCCAATCAAGGATAGTAGTGGGAAGTTGTGTGTGGAGTCAGAGGAGATAGGGGGAAGCACTAAATGAATATTTTTCGACTCTAGAAAACGACAATGTTGTCGAGGAAAATACTGAGGTACAGGCTACTAGACTGAGGGTGGGATTGAGGTTCACAAGGAAGAGGTATTAGAAATACTGCAGAGTGTGAAAATAGATAAGTCCCCTGGCCCGATGGGATCTATCCTAGGATCCTCTGGGAAGCCAGGGAGGAGATTGCCGAGACTTTGGCATTGATCTTTAAATCGTCATTGTCTACAGGAATACTGCCAGAAGACTGGAGGATAGCAAATGTGGTTCCCCTGTTCAAGAAGGGAAGTAGAGACAACCTTGGTAATTATAGACCAGTGAGCCTTACTTCAGTTGTTGGTAAAGTGTTAGAAAAGGTTATAAGAGGATTTATAATCTTCTAGAAAAGAATAATTTGATGAGGGATAGTCAGCACAGATTTGTGAAGGGTAGGTCGTGCCTCACAAACTTATTGAATTCTTTGAGAAGGTGACCAAATAGGTAGATGAGGGTAAACCGGTTGATGTGGTGTATATGGATTTCAGCAAGGCGTTCGATAAGGTTCCCCACAGTAGGCTATTGTACAAAATGCAGAAGAATGGATTGTGGGAGACATAGCAGTTTGGATCAGTAATTGGCTTGCTGAAAGAAGGCAGAGGGTGGTGGTTGATGGGAAATGTTCATCCTGGAGTCCAGTTACCAGTGGTGTACCGCAAGGGTCGGTGTTGGGTCCACTGCTGTTCATCATTTTTATAAACGACCTGGATGAGGGCTTAGAAGGGTGGGTTAGTAAATGTGCAGACGACACTAAGGTCGGTGGAGTTGTGGATAATGACAAAGGATGTTGTAGGTTACAGAGAGACATAGATAAGCTGCAGAGCTGGGCTGAGAGGTGGCAAATGGAGATTAATGCGGACAAGTGTGAGGTGATACACTTTAGTCGGAGTAACTGGAATGCAAAGTACTGGGCTAATGGTAAGATTCTTGGTAGTGCAGATGAGCAGAGAGATCTCGGTGTCCAGGTACACAGATCCTTGAAAGTTGCCACCCAGGTTGAAAGGGTTGTTAAGAAAGTTTACAGTGTTTTAGACAATAGACAATCGACAATAGGTGCAGGAGTAGGCCATTCAGCCCTTCGAGCCTGCACCGCCATTCAATATGATCATGGCTGATCATTCCTAATCAGTATCCTGTTCCTGCCTTATCTCCATAACCATTGATTCCACTATCTTTGAGAGCTCTATCCAACTCTTTTAGATTAGATTAGATTACATTACAGTGTGGAAACAGGCCCTTCGGCCCAACATGTCCACACCGACCCGCCGAAGCGCAACCCACCCATACCCCTACATTTACCCCTTACCTAACATTACGGGCAATTTACCATGGCCAATTCACCTGACCCTGCACATCTTTGGACTGTGGGAGGAAACCGGAGCACCCGGAGGAATCCCACGCAGACACGGGGAGAATGTGCAAACTCCACACAGTCAGTCGCCTGAGGTGGGAATTGAACCCGGGTCTCAGGCGCTGTGAGGCAGCAGTGCTAACCACTGTGCCACCGTGCCGCCCACTCTTTCTTAAATGAATCCAGAGAGTGGGCCTCCACTGCCCCCTAGGGCAGAGCATTCCACACAGCCACCACTCTCTGGGTGAAGAAGTTTCTCCTGAGCTCTGTCCTAAATGGTCTACCCTGTATTTTTAAGCTGTGTCCTCTGGTTCGGCACTCACCCATCAGTGGAAATATGTTTCCTGCCTCCAGAGTGTCCAATCCTTTCATAATCTTATACGTCTCAATCAGATCCCCTCTCTGACCAATTCACCTGACCCTGCACATCTTTTGTGACTGTGGGAGGAAACCGGAGCACCCGGAGGAAACCCACGCAGACACGGGAAGAACGTGCAAACTCCACACAGTCAGTCGCCTGAGGCGGGAATTGAACCCGGGTCTCACCCAGAGAGTGGTGGCTGTGTGGAATGCTCTGCCCTAGGGGGCAGTGGAGGCCCACTCTCTGGATTCATTTAAGAAAGAGTGGGCGGCACGGTGGCACAGTGGTTAGCACTGCTGCCTCACAGCGCCAGAGACCCGGGTTCAATTCCCGCCTCAGGCGACTGACTGTGTGGAGTTTGCACGTTCTTCCCGTGTCTGCGTGGGTTTCCTCTGGGTGCTCCGGTTTCCTCCCACAGTCACAAAAGATGTGCAGGGTCAGGTGAATTGGCCATGCTAAATTGCCCGTAGTGTTAGGTAATGGGTAAATGTAGGGGTATGGGTGGGTTTCGCTTCGGCGGGTCGGTGTGGACTTGTTGGGCCGAAGGGCCTGTTTCCACACTGTAATGTAATGTAATCAATCTTCGAAACTCAAGGGTATACAAGCCCAGTCACTTCAGTCTTTCAGTGTAAGGTAATCCTGCCATTTCAGGAATTGACCTCGTGAACCTACGCTGCACTCCCTCAATAGCCAGAATGTCTTTTCTCAAATTTGGAGACCAGAACTGCACACAATACTCCAGGTGTGGTCTCACCAGGGCCCTGTACAGTTGCAGAAGCACCTCTTTGCTTCTATACTCAATTCCTCTTGTTATGAAGGCCAGCATGCTATTAGCCTTCTTCACTACCTGCTGTACCTGCATGCTTACCTTCATTGACTGGTGTACAAGAACACCCAGATCTCTCTGTACTGCCCTTTTACCTAAATTGATTCCATTGAGGTAGTAATCTGCCTTTCTGTTCTTGCCACCAAAGTGGATAACCATACATTTATCCACATTAAACTGCATCTGCCATGCATCTGCCCACTCACCTAACTTGTCAAGGTCACCCTGTAATCTCCTAACATCCTCATCACATTTCACCCTGCCGCCCAGCTTTGTATCATCAGCAAATTTGCTAATGTTATTGCTGATACCATCTTCTATATCATTAACATATATTGTAAAAAGCTGCGGTCCCAGCACGGATCCCTGCAGTACCCCACTGGTCACTGCCTGCCATTCCGAAATGGAGCCGTTTATCACTACCCTTTGTTTCCTATTAGCTAACCAATTTTCAATCCAATCTAGTACTTTGCCCCCAATACCATGCGCCCTAATTTTACTCACTAATCTCCTATGTGGGACTTTATCAAAAGCTTTCTGAAAGTCCAGGTACACTACATCTACTGGATTTCCCTCATCCAACTTCATAGTTACATCCTCAAAAAATTCAAGAAGATTAGTCAAGCATGATTTCCCCTTCATAAATCCATGCTGACTCTGTCCTATCCTGTTACTACTATCCAGATGCGCCATAATTTCATCCTTTATAATAGACTCCTTCATCTTTCCCACCACTGAGGTCAGACTAATTGGTCTATAATTTCCTGCTTTCTCTCTCCCACCTTTCTTAAAAAGTGGTATAACATTAGCCATCCTCCAATCCTCAGGAACTGACCCCGAATCTATTGAACTCTGGAAAATAATCACCAACACATCCACGATTTCTCGAGCCACCTCCTTCAGTACCCTGGGATGCAGACCGTCAGGCCCCGGGGACTTATCAACCTTCAGACCTAACAGTCTCTCCAACGCCAATTCCTGGCAAATATAAATTCCCTTAAGTTCAGGTCCTTCAGCCACTGTTACCTCAGGGAGATTGCTTGTGTCTTCCCCAGTGAATACAGATCTGAAGTACCCATTTAATTCCTCTGCCATTTCTTTGTTCCTAGTAATATATTCCACTGTTTCTGTCTTCAAGGGCCCAATTTTTGTCCTAACCATTTTTTTGCCTTGCACATACCTAAAAAAGCTTTTGCTATCCTCCTTAATATTATTGGCTAGTTTACCTTCGTACCTCATTTTTCCTCTGCGTATTTCCTTCTTAGTAATCCTCTGTTGTTCTTTAAAAGCTTCCCAGTCCTCAGTTTTCCCACTTATCTTTGCTATGTTATACTTTTCCTCTTTTAACTTTATATGTTTCTTAACTTCCCTTGTCAGCCACGGCCACCCCTGCCTCCTCCTGGGATCTTTCTTCCTTTTAGGAATGAACTGATCCTGCATCTTCTGCATTATACACAGAAATATCCTCCATTGTTCCTCCACTGTCATCCCTGCTAAGGTATTGCACCATTGAACTTTGGCCAGCTCCTCTCTCATAGCTCCATAGTTCCCTTTATTCAACAGAAGTACTGTCACTTCTGACTGTACCCTCTCCCTCTCAAATTGCAGATTGAAGCTTATTGTATTATGGTCACTACTTCCCAATGGCTCCTTCACTTCGAGGTCACTGACCAATTCTGGTTCGTTGCACAATACCAGATCCAGAATTGCCTTCTCCCTGGTCGGCTCCAGCACCAGCTGCTCTAAGAATCTATCTCGGAGGCACTCCACAAAGTCTCTTTCTTGAGGCCCAATACCATCCTGATTCTCCCAGTCTACCTGCATGTTAAAATCCCCCATAACAACTGTAGTAACATCTTTGCGACAGGCCAATTTCAGCTCCTGATTTAACTTACATCCAACATCCAGACTACTGTTTGGGGGTCTGTAGATAACTCCCAAGAGGGTCTTTTTACCGTTAGTATTTCACAGCTCTATCCACACTGACTCTACATCTCCTGACTCTAGGTCCCCCCGCGCAAGGGACTGAATATCATCCCTTACCAACATGGCCACCCCACCCCCTCTGCCCATCAGTCTGTCCTTACGATAGCACGTGTAGCCTTGAATATTCATTTCCCAGGCCCTGTCCACTTGAAGCCACGTCTCCGTTATCCCCACAATATCGTATCTGCCAATTTCCAAAAGAGCCTCAAGCTCACCCATCTTATTTCTAATGCTTCTTGCATTCATATATAGTATTTTTAATTTGTTACTGTCCTCACCCTTCCCATCAACTCCTAATTCACTCAACCTTACAGCATGATGCCTTTCCGAGTTTTCTGCCTCATTAATACAGTTGTCTTTCTTGACTTCTCTTGTTCTAACTTTCCCTTCAATTTCCTTTTTAAACATCCAGCTTGTCCCCCCCCCCCCCGCTATTTAGTTTAAATGTAGTGGTGTTGCTGTAGAAAACCTGCCTGCCAGAAAGCTGGTCCCTAACCTATTAAGGTGCAAACCGTCTCTCTTGTAGAATTTATGTTTACCACAAAACATACCCCAGTGATCCAAGAACTTAAATCCTTGCTTCCTGCACCAGTTCCCCAGCCACACGTTCAAGTCCATTATCTCCCTGTTTCTGGCCTCACCAGCCCAAGGAACTGGAAGCAAACCGGAGATAACCACCCTGGACGTCCTGCTTTTCAGCCTTCTTCCTAGTCCTCCGAAGTCCCGCTGTAGTATGTTCCTCCTCTTCTTCCCAACATCATTTGTGCCGACATGTACCACCACCTCTGGCTCTTCACCCTCGTCCTTGAGAATTTCCTGCACTCTGTCTGTGATGTCTTTAACCCTGGCACCAGGAAGGCAACACACCATCCTTAAGTCCTGCCTGCTGCCACAAAAACCCCAGTCAGTTCCTCTCATGATGGAGTCCCCTATTACCACGGCTCTGTGCGATGTCCGACTCTTCCGCTCTGCCTCTGCGGCAACTTTTGATTGACAGACCTGGCCGCCTCGCGGACTGGCAGTGTCATCTGTCTCTACTGTTTCCAAAAGATTCAACTTGTTCCTGACCCCCCGGGGTCTCTTGCACCTGTCTCCTCTCCGCTTTCCTCATTGTCTGCTCTCTCCTGCTCTCTTCTGGCATGATTGGTGTAATAACATCGCTGAAGGTCTTATAGAACATAGAACATAGAAGAATACAGCGCAGTACAGGCCCTTCGGCCCTCGATGTTGCGCCGATCCAAGCCCACCTAACCTACACTAGCCCACTATCCTCCATATGCCTATCCAATGCCCATTTAAATGCCCATAATGAGGGAGAGTCCACCACTGCTACTGGCAGGGCATTCCATGAACTCACGACTCGCTGAGTAAAGAACCTACCCCTAACATCTGTCCTATACCTACCCCCCCTTAATTTAAAGCTATGCCCCCTTGTAATAGCTGACTCCATACGAGGAAACAGATTCTCACTGTCGACCCTATCTAAACCCCTAATCATCTTGTACACCTCTATCAAGTCACCCCTAAACCTTCTTTTCTCCAATGAAAACAACCCCAAGTGCCTCAGCCTTTCCTCATACGATCTTCCTACCATACCAGGCAACATCCTGGTAAACCGCCTCTGCACCCGTTCCAGTGCTTCCACATCCTTCCTATAGTATGGCGACCAAAACTGCACACAATACTCCAGATGTGGCCGCACCAGAGTCTTATACAACTGCAACATGACCTCAGTACTCCGGAACTCAATTCCTCTACCAATAAAAGCCAGTACGCCATATGCCTTCTTCACCGCACTATTTACCTGGGTGGCAACTTTCAAAGATTTGTGTACATTGACACCAAGATCCCTCTGCTCATCCACACTACCAAGTATCCGACCGTTAGCCCAGTACCCCATCTTTATATTACTCTTACCAAAGTGAATCACCTCACACTTAGCTACATTGAACTCCATTTGCCACCTTTCTGCCCAGTTCTGCAGCTTATCTATATCCCGCTGTAACCTGCCACATCCTTCCTCACTGTCTACAACTCCTCCGACTTTTGTACATCCGCAAACTTGCTCACCCAACCTCTAACCCCTCCTCCAGGTCATTTATAAAAATGACAAACAACAATGGTCCCAAAACAGATCCTTGCGGAACACCGCTAGTGACGACACTCCAAGATGAACCTTTGCCATCAACTACTACCCTCTGTATTCTTCCAGCCAGCCAACTCCTAATCCAAACCTCCAACTCATCCTCAATGCCATACCTCCGTATTTTTTGCAGTAGCCTACCATGGGGAACCTTATCAAACGCCTTACTAAAATCCATATATACCACATCTACTGCTTTCCCCTCGTCCACCTCCTTAGTCACCTTCTCAAAGAATTCAATAAGGTTTGTGAGGCACGACCTGCCCTTCACAAAACCATGCTGACTATCCTTGATCACATTATTCCTATCCAGATGTTCATAAATCCTATCCCTTACAATTCTCTCTAAGATTTTGCCCACAACAGAAGTGAGACTCACCGGCCTATAGTTACTAGGGTTATCCCTACTCCCCTTCTTGAACAAGGGAACCACATTTGCTAGCCTCCAATCTTCTGGCACTACTCCTGTAGACAACGAGGACATAAAAATCAAGGCCAATGGCTCTGCAATCTCCTCCCTTGCTTCCCAGAGAATCCGAGGATAAATGTCATCAGGCCCAGGGGACTTATCTATTTTCACCCTTTCCAGAATTTCCAACACCTCTTCTCCACATACCTCAAAGCCATCCATTCTATTTAATTGTGATTCAGTATTCACATCGACAACAATGTCCTGTCCCTGAGTGAATACTGACGAAAAGTATTCATTCAATGTCTCCCCAATCTCTTCAGCCTCCACACACAACTTCCCACTACTATCCTTGACTGGACCTATTCCTACCCTAGTCATTCTTTTATTCCTGACATACCTATAGAAAGCCTTAGGGTTTTCCCTAATCCTACCAACTAAGGACCTTTCATGATCCCTCCTGCTGCTCTTAGCTCTCTCTTCAGGTCCTTCCTGGCTACCGTATAACTCTCAATCGCCCCAATTGAACCTTCACACCTCATCTTTACTTTTTTTTTTTCTTTTTTTTATTTCAAATTAAGTCCTTTTAATGTAGTAAATAATCTTAAAAATATTTTCAAAGTACTCACAAATTCAGGAGCCAAATTAAAGGAGATGTCAAACACTTGGACAGAGAGGAAAGAATTCAATAGACAGGCTAAGCAGTTTTTCCCTGAAATAAAAAGACCAGTTCCACACAACAAAAAAGTTGTTTCACACAATTTCAAACCAAATCTATCAGACACTCCCTTGAGTATTTTTAACATAGCATTACAATGTAACACAAGATACAGTGTGCTTTTTAAAATTGAGAATAAATCCATTTTATAAGACAAATTAATATTTATTCTGAATGTACAATTTAAAGCTTTCAGCACATAATGAAGAGAGATCAAAACAATGATCAAAGTTATTTCACAAAATGGATGAAAGTTTAACAGAAAGGAAATTATAATTATAACTAATGCTCTTTTTCTTGCAAAATGACCCATATTTATAGAAGAAACATCACCAAATATTTTGAACCACATTGGTGTTATTGCTTTGCTCTTTAAAACCACCTACAGCACTGGGACACTTTCACCAATATCAACACCCCATTGTTTAATAAAACACAAGTTTTCAATAGATGAAAAAAAAAGTCTTGTCCAGAAAGATCTCGTTCTCTCGGATGAGCCTAAGGTCTTCGAGTTCTTTCATCAATGCTGCAATATGCTCGGTCAATAGCTGAATGTGCACACATTTTCCACACATATATGAGCCAGACACACCAGAGTCGTTGACCTCACACATCAAGCACGTAGCGCACTGAACCAGCTGGGCAGTCATGTCTTCACCCTCTTCAACTGTGGCGTGATCACTTCACTCAACCTCCTTGTCAAAGAGTCCTGAGCTGAAGCCTCACTCTTCGATCCAAACTTCCTTAGACCCTCTTTTTGTGGCACGTCTGTGGACTCTTAATTAAGGTTAGAGGAGGAGGGAGGGAGGGCGACCCTACTTTGTAGGACCTGGGGTTTAGAACACACTCACTCTAATAGTAATCACTTACCTTCCCGACCGGCTTTGCGCTCCGTCTGAACTTCCGCCCAGCTCCCGCCGCTCTCTGCTGCGAAAAGTGAGTAGGTCTGAGTGTGTATAGCAGTGAGTGTGTACAGAGTGGGTGTGTACAGCAAAGAGTGAGTTTGGGCGTGTACAGCAATGAGTGACTGTGTACAGCAGTGGGTGTGTACAATAATGAGTGAGTGTGAGTGTGTATAGCAGTGGGTGTGTACAGCAATAAGTGAGTGTGAGTGTGTATAGAAGTGAATGTGTACAGCAGTGGGTGTGTACAGCAATGAGTGGCTGTGGGTGTGTACAGCAATGAGAGAGTGTGAGTGTGTATAGCAGTGTGTGTATAGCAGTGGGTGGGTACAGCAATGAGAGAGTGTGAGTGTGTATAGCAGTATGTGTATAGCAGTGGGTGTGTACAGCAATGAGAGAGTGTGAGTGTGTATAGCAGTATGTGTATAGCAGTGGGTGTGTACAGCAATGAGTGGCTGTGGGTGTGTACAGCAATGAGAGAGTGTGAGTGTGTATAGCAGTATGTGTATAGCAGTGGGTGTGTACAGCAATGAGTGGCTGTGGGTGTGTACAGCAATGAGAGAGTGTGAGTGTGTATAGCAGTATGTGTATAGCAGTGGGTGGGTACAGCAATGGTTGGGTACCTGCATGAGTGAGTCACAGTGTGAATAGCAGTGAGTGTGTATAGCAATGAGTGAGTGTGATTGTGTATAGCAATGAGTGTGTTCAGCAGTGGGTGTGTACAGCAATGAGTGAGTGTGGATGTGTACAGCAGTGGGTTTGTACAGCAGTGAGTGAGTGTGTACAGCAATGAATGAGTGTGAGTGTGTATAGCAGTGAGTGTGTACAGCAATGAATGAGTATGTACAACAATGAGTGAGTGAGAGTGTGTATAGCAGTGGGTGTGTACAGCAGTGGGTGTGTACAGCAGTGATTGAGTGTGTACAGCAATGAGTGAGTGAGACTATGTATAGCAGTGAGTGTGTACAGCAGTGAGTATGTGCAGCAATGAGTGAGTGAGAGTATGTACAGCAGTGGGCGTGTATAGCAATGAATGAGTGTAGTGTGTATCCAGTGGATGTGTATAGCAGTGGGTGTGTACTGCAATGAGTGAGTGTGGGTGTGTATAGCAGTGGGTGTGTATAACAGTAGGTGTGTACAGCAGTGAGTGAGTGAGAGTGTGTATAGCAGTGGGTGTGTTTCGCACTGAGTGAGTGTGGTTTATATAGCAGTGAATGTGGGTTGTGTAAAGCAGTGGGTGTGTATAGCAGTGGGTGTGTATAACCATGAGTGAATCTGGGTGTGTATAGCAGTGAGTGTGTACAGCAGTGAGTATGTACAGCAATGAGTGAGTGTGAGTGTGTATAGCAGTGGGTGTGTACAGCAATGAGTGAGTGTGTGTATAGCAGTGAATGTGTAAAGCAGTGAGTGAGTTTGGGTGTGTATAGCAGTGGGTGTGTACAGCAATGAGTGAGTGTGGTTTTGTATAGCAGTGGGTGTGTACTGCAATGAGTGAGTGAGAGTGTATACAGCAGTGTGTGTGTACAGTAGTGTGTACAGCAATGAGGGAGTGTGAGTGTGTATTGCAGTGAGTGTGTAAAGCAGTGAGTGAGTGTGAGTGTGTACAGCAGTGTGTGTGTACAGCAGTGGGTGTGTACAGCAGTGGGTGTGTACAGCCATGAGTGAGTGTGTATAGCAATGAGTGAGTGTGGGTGTGTATAGCAGTGGGCGTGTATAGCAATGAATGAGTGTAGTGTGTATCCAGTGGATGTGTATAGCAGTGGGTGTGTACTGCAATGAGTGAGTGTGGGTGTGTATAGCAGTGGGTGTGTATAACAGTAGGTGTGTACAGCAGTGAGTGAGTGAGAGTGTGTATAGCAGTGGGTGTGTTTCGCACTGAGTGAGTGTGGTTTATATAGCAGTGAATGTGGGTTGTGTAAAGCAGTGGGTGTGTATAGCAGTGGGTGTGTATAACCATGAGTGAATCTGGGTGTGTATAGCAGTGAGTGTGTACAGCAGTGAGTATGTACAGCAATGAGTGAGTGTGAGTGTGTATAGCAGTGGGTGTGTACAGCAATGAGTGAGTGTGTGTATAGCAGTGAATGTGTAAAGCAGTGAGTGAGTTTGGGTGTGTATAGCAGTGGGTGTGTACAGCAATGAGTGAGTGTGGTTTTGTATAGCAGTGGGTGTGTACTGCAATGAGTGAGTGAGAGTGTATACAGCAGTGTGTGTGTACAGTAGTGTGTACAGCAATGAGGGAGTGTGAGTGTGTATTGCAGTGAGTGTGTAAAGCAGTGAGTGAGTGTGAGTGTGTACAGCAGTGTGTGTGTACAGCAGTGGGTGTGTACAGCAGTGGGTGTGTACAGCCATGAGTGAGTGTGTATAGCAATGAGTGAGTGTGGGTGTGTATAGCAGTGGGTGTGTAGAGCTGTGAGTGTGTATAGCAGTGGGTGTCTAAAGCAATGAGTGAGTGAGAATGTGTACAGCAGTTGGTGTGTGAACAGCAATGAGTGAGTGTGTACAGCAGTGGGTGTGTAAAGCAGTGGGTGGGTACAGCCAAGAGTGAGTGACAGTGTGAATTGCAGTGAGTGTGTGTGTATAGCAATGTGTGTGTATAACAGTGGGTGTGTATAGCAGTGAGTGTATATGGCTATGAGTGAGTGTGTATCGCAGTGATTGTGTACAGCAATGAGTGAGTGTGGGTGTATATAGCAGTGCGTGTGTACAGCAATGAGTGAGTGTGGGTGTGTATAGCAGTGGACGTGTATAGCACTGGGTGTGTACAGCAATGGGTGAGTGTGAATGTGTATAGCAATGAGTGTGTATAGCAGTGAGTGTGTACAGCACTGACTGTGGGTGTGTATAACAATGGGTGTGTACAGCATTGGGTGGGTACAGGCATGAGTGAGTCACAGTGTGAATAGCAGTGGGTGTGCACAGCAATGAGTGAGTGTGATTGTGTATAGCAGTGAGCGTGTTCAGCAGTGGGTGTGTACAGCAATGAGTGAGTATGTACAGCAGTGAGTGAGTGTGTACAGCAGTGAGTGTGTACAGCAATGAGTGTGTGTGTATAGCAGTGAGTGTATATAGCAGTGAGTGCATGTGTATAGCAGTGAGTATGTACAGGAATGAGTGAGTGAGCGTGTGTATAGCAGTGAGTATGTACAGGAATGAGTGAGTGTAAGTGTGTATAGCAGTGGGTGTGTGTAGTTATGTGTGAGTGTCGGTGTGTATAGCTGTAGGCATGTTCAGCAATGAGTGAGTGTGAGTGTGTATGACAGTGAGTGTGTATAGCAGTGACTCTGTATAGCAGTGGGTGTGTACAGCAATGAGTGAGTATGAGTGTGTATAGCAGTGAGTGTGTACGGCAATGAGTGAGTGTGGGTGTGTATAGCAGTGGACGTGTATAGCACTGGGTGTGTACAGCAATGGGTGAGTGTGAATGTGTATAGCAATGAGTGTGTATAGCAGTGAGTGTGTACAGCACTGACTGTGGGTGTGTATAACAGTGGGTGTGTACAGCATTGGGTGGGTACAGGCATGAGTGAGTCACAGTGTGAATAGCAGTGGGTGTGCACAGCAATGAGTGAGTGTGATTGTGTATAGCAGTGAGCGTGTTCAGCAGTGGGTGTGTACAGCAATGAGTGAGTATGTACAGCAGTGAGTGAGTGTGTACAGCAGTGAGTTTGTACAGCAATGAGTGTGTGTGTATAGCAGTGAGTGTATATAGCAGTGAGTGCATGTGTATAGCAGTGAGTATGTACAGGAATGAGTGAGTGTAAGTGTGTATAGCAGTGGGTGTGTGTAGTTATGTGTGAGTGTCGGTGTGTATAGCTGTAGGCATGTTCAGCAATGAGTGAGTGTGAGTGTGTATGACAGTGAGTGTGTATAGCAGTGACTCTGTATAGCAGTGGGTGTGTACAGCAATGAGTGAGTATGAGTGTGTATAGCAGTGAGTGTGTACGGCAATGAGTGAGTGTATGTATAATAGTGACTGTGTACAGCAGTGAGTGTGTGCATCAATGAGTGAGTGTGTGTATAGCAATGAGTGTATAGCAGTGGATGCGTACAGCAATGAATGAGTGTGAGTGTGTATAGCAGTGAATTTGTACAGCAATGAATGAGTGTGAGTGTGTATAGCAGTGAGTGTGTGCATCAATGAGTGAGTGCGTGTATAGCAGTGAATGTGTATAGCAGTGGGTGTGTACAGCAATGAATGAGTGTGAGTGTGTATAGCAGTGAATTTGTAAAGCAATGAGTGAGTGTGAGTGTGTACAGCAGTGAGTGTGTACAGCAATGAGTCAGTGTAAGTGTGTATAGTAGTGGGTGTGTATAGCAGTGAGTTTGTACAGCAATGAGTGAGTGTGAGTGTGTACAGCAGTGAGTGTGTACAGCAATGAGTGAGTGTAAGTGTGTATAGCAGTGGGTGTGTACAGCAGAGAGTGTGTATAGCAGTGGGTGTGTACAGCAATGAGTGAGTGTGGGTGTGTATAGCAGTGAGTGTGTCTAGCAGTGAGTGTGTATAGCAATGAGTGCGTGTGTATAGCAGTGAGTGAGTATAACAGAGTGCGTGTATATAGCAGTGCGTGTGTACAGCAGTGAATTTGTACAGCAATGAGTGAGTGTGAGTGTGTACAGCAGTGAGTGTGTACAGCAATGAGTGAGTGTAAGTGTGTATAGCAGTGAGTGTGTATAGCAGTGGGTGTGTACAGCAATGAGTGAGTGTAAGTGTGTATAGCAGTGAGTGTGTATAGCAGTGGGTGTGTACAGCAATGAGTGAGTGTGGGTGTGTATAGCAGTGAGTATGTACAGCAATGTGTGAGTCTGTATCGCAGTGAGTGTGTATCGCAGTAAGTGTGTACAGCAATGAGTGAGTCTGGGTGTATATAGCAGTGAGTGTGTATTGCAATGAGTGCATGTGTATAGCAGTAAGTATAACAGTGAGTGCGTGTGTATAGCAGTGCGTGTGTACAGCAGTGAGTTTGTACAGGAATGAGTGAGTGAGAGTGTGTATAGCAGTGTGTGTGTACAGCAGTGAGTATGTACAGGAATGAGTGAGTGAGAGTGTGTATAGCAGTGAGTGTGTACAGCAGTGAGTGTGTACAGCAGTGAGTGTGTACAGCAATGAGTGTGTACAGCAATGAGTGGGTGACAGTGTCAATAGTAGTGGGTGTGTATAGCAGTGAGTGTGTATAGCAATGAGTGAGTGAGAGTGTTTATTGCAGTGGGTGTGTATAGCAATGAGTGAGTGAGAGTGTGTATAGCAGTGGGTGTGTACAGCAGTGAGTGTGTACAGCAGTGGGTGTGTACAGCAGTGAGTGTGTACAGCAATGAGTGAGTGAAAGTGTTTATTGCAGTGGGTGTGTATAGCAATGAGTGAGTGAGAGTGTGTACAGCAGTGGGTGTGTACAGCAGTGAGTGTGGGATCAATTTGCATTTGCAGACACATTGTATTTTTGCTCAAAAAGCACACAGTCTGCAGGCAGTCAATCTATATAACATTTTATAAATTCCTACTTTGGAAATGGAACCAGTCTGACTCAAGATTGGGATACAGACAGACTCTAACCTCACACCTTTAATACATTTTCTGAGCCAAGATGTCACTTTTTTAAATAAAACTTTGTTATCTCGGGAATAAGACTTAAAAGTGGTGGCACGGTGCCTCAGTGGTTAGCACTGCTGTGTCACAGCACCAGGGTCCCAGGTTCAATTCCAGCTTCGGGCAACTGTGTGGAGTTTGCACATTCTCCCTGTGTCTGCGTGGGTTCCCTCTGGATGCTCCAGTTTCCTCCCACAGTCCAAAGATGTGCAGGTCAGGTGAATTGGTCATGCTAAATTGCCCATAGTTTTAGCTACGTTAGTTAGAGGGCAATGGGTCTGGGTGGATTACTCTTCGGAGGATCGGTGTGGACTGGTTGGGCCGAAGGGCCTGTTTCTACACTATAGGGAATCTAATCTACATAGTAATGAACTGAAACCTGCAATACATTTTAAAAGATGAAAGACTTAACAGCAAGCTAGGTTTGTTCAATATATCATTTTAATTGTGTGACACTGTGATCTTTTGCTATAAATTCTGTGTCTTATGACCCTGCCCCACTCGTTATCTGATGAAGGAGCAGCGCTCTGAAAGCTAGTGCTTCCAAATAAACCTGTTGGACTCTAACCTGACGTTGTGTGATTTGTAACTTTGTCCGCCCCAGTCCAACACTAGCTCCTCCACATCACAGTCTCTGATGGTTCTGCCCCTTTATGCAGCAACTCCAAGGGTCTCTGGAGGAACTGGAGCCCGCGTGCGCTGAGCTGATCTCTGTCAGTTCCCAGTTGGTCCTACTCAATGCTGTTGATGGCCTGTATTTCAGTAAGACAGCAATCAGGCTCCAGGAGGATTATCACCTTCTACAGCACCAACTGCAAGAGGTAGTGATCTCACTGGAGAAGACCTTCCGCCAGTATCTGCAGGTATCTCCGTATAGAGTTGTAGAGTCATAGAGATGTACAGCATGTAAACAGATCCTTCGGTCCAACTCGTCCATGCTGACCAGATACCCCAACCCAATCTAGTCCCACCTGCCAGCACACGGCCCATATCCCTCCAAACCCTTCCTATTCATATACCCATCCAAATGCCTCTTAAATGTTGCAATTGTACCAGCCTCCACCACATCCTCTGGCAGCTCATTCCATACACGTACCACCCTCTGTGTGAAAAAGTTGCCCCTTAGGTCTCTTTTATATCTTTCCCCTCTCACCCTAAGCCTATGCCCTCTAGTTCTGCACTCCCCGACCCCAGGGAAAAGACTTTGTCTATTTATCCTATCCATGCCCCTCATAATTTTGTAAACCTCTATAAGATCACCTCTCAGCCTCCGATGCTCCAGGGAAAACAGCCCCAGCCTGTTCAGCCTCTCCCTGTAGCTCAGATCCTACAACCCTGGCAACATCCTTGTAAATCTTTTCTGAACCCTTTCAAGTTTCACAACATCTTTCCGATAGGAAGGAGACCAGAATTGCATACAATATTCCAACAGTGGCCTAACCAATGTCCTGTATAGCCGCAACATGACCTCCCAACTCCAGTACTCAATACTCTGACCAATAAAGGAAAGCATACCAAACACTTCTTCACTATCCTATCTACCTGCAACTCCACTTTCAAGGAGCTATGAACCTGCACTCCAAGGTCTCTTTGTTCAGCAACACTCCCTGGGATCTTACCATTAAGTGTATAAATCCTGCTAAGATTTGCTTTCCCAAAATGCAGCACCTCGCATTTATCTGAATTAAACTCCATCTGCCACTTCTCAGTCCATTGGCCCATCTGGTCCAGATCCTGTTGTAATCTGAGGTAACCTTCTTCGCTGTCCACTACACCTCCAATTTTGGTGTCATCTGCAAACGTACTAACTGTACCTCTTATGCTTGCATCCAAATTATTTCTGTAAATGACAAAAAGTAGAGGGCCCAGCACCGATCCTTGTGGCAATCCACTGGTCACAGACCTCCAGTCTGAAAAACAACCCTCCACCACCACCCTCTGTCTTCTACCTTTGAACCAGCTCTGTGTTCAAATGCCTAGTTTTCCCTGTATTCCATGAGATCGAACCTTGCTAATCAGACTCCCATGGGGAACATTGTCAAACACCTTACTGAAGTCCATATAGATCACATCTACTGCTCTGCCCTCATCAATCCTCTTTGTTACTTCTTCAAAAAACTCAATCAAGTTTGTGAGACATGCTTTCCCAAGCACAAAGCCATGTTGACTATCCCTAATCAGTCCTTGCCTTTCCAAATACATGTACATCCTGTCCCTCAGGATTCCCTCCAACAACTTGCCCACCACCGAGGTCAGACTCACCGGTCTGTAGTTCCTTGGCTTGTCTTTACCACCCTTCTTAAACAGTGGCACCACGTTTGCCAAACTCCAGTCTTCCGGCACCTCACCTGTGACTATCGATGATACAAATGTCTCAGCAAGAGGCCCAGCAATCACTTCTCTAGCTTCCCGCAGAGTTCTCGGGTACACCTGATCAGGTCCTGGGGATTTATTCACTTTTATGCATTTCAAGACATCCAGCACTTCCTCCTCTGTAATATGGACATTTTGCAAGATGTCACCATCTATTTCCCTACAGTCTATATCTTCCATATCCTTTTCCACAGTAAATACTGATGCAAAATATTCATTTAGTATCTCCCCATTTTCTGTGGCTCCACACAAAGGCTGCCTTGCTGATCTTTGAGGGACCCTATTCTCTCCCTAGTTACGCTTTTCTCCTTAATATATTTGTAAAAACTCTTTGGATTCTCCTTAACTGTATTTGCCAAAGCTATCTCATGTCCCCTTTTTGCCCTCCTGATTTCCCTCTTAAGTATACTCCCACTTCCTTTATATCTTTTAAGGATTCACTCGACCTATCCTGACATATGCTTCCTTCTTTTTCTTAACCAAACCCTCAATTTCTTTAGTCATCCAGCATTCCCTATACCTACCAGCCTTCCCTTTCACCCTGACAGGAATATACTTTCTCTGGATTCTTGTTATCTCATTTCTGAAGGCTTCCCATTTTCCAGCCATCCCTTTACCTGCAAACATCTGCCCCCAAGCAGCTTTCGAAAGTTCTTGCCTAATACCGTCAAAATTAGCCTTCCTCCAATTTAGAATTTCAACTTTTAGATCTGGTCTATCCTTTTCCATCACTAATTTAAAACGAATAGAATTATGGTCACTGGCCCCAAAGTGCTCCCCCACTGACACCTCAGTCTCCTGCCCTGCCTTATTTCCCAAGAGTAGGTCAAGTTTTACACCTTCTCTAGTAGGTACATCCACATACTGAATCAGAAAATTGTCTTGTACACACTTAACAAATTCCTCTCCATCCAAACCTTTAACATTATGGCAGTCCCAGTCTATGTTTGGAAAGTTAAAATCCCCTACCATAACTACCCTATTATTCTTACAGATAGCTGTGATCTCCTTACAAGCTTATTTCTCAATTTCCCTCTAACTATTGGGGGGGTCTATAACACAATCCCAATAAGGTGATCATCCCTTTCTTATTTCTTAGCTCCACCCAAGTAACTTCCCTGGATGTATTTCCGGGAATATCCTCCCTCAGCACAGCTGTAATGCTATCCCTTATCAAAAATGCCACTCCCCCTTCTCTCTTGCCTCCCTTTCTATCCTTCCTGTAGCATTTGTATCCTGGAACATTAAGCTGCCAGTCCTGCCCATCCCTGAGCCATGTTTCTGTAATTGCTATGATATTCCAGTCCCATGTTCCTAACCATTCCCTGAGTTAATCTGCCTTCCCTGTTAGGCCCCTTGCATTGAAATAAATGCAGTCTAATTTATTAGTCCTACCTTGTCCCTGCCTGCCCTGACTGTTTGACTCATTTCTGTTCTCAGCTGTACCAGTCTCAGATTGATCTCTTTCCTCACTATCTCCCTTGGTTCCCCCCCCCCACCTTACTAGTTTAAATCCTCCCAAGCAGTTCTAGCAAATTTCTCTGCCAGTATATTAATCCCCTTCCAATTTAGGTGCAATCCGTCCTTCTTGTACAGGTCACTTCTACCCCAAAAGAGATTCCAATGATCCAAAAATGTGAATCCTTCTCCCATGCACCAGCTCCTCAGCCATGCAGTGATCTGCTCTATCCTCCTATTCCTGCCCTCACTAGCTCGTAGCACTGGGAGTAATCCGGATATTACTACCCTTGAGAACCTCCTTTTTAAATTCCTGCCTAACTCTCTGTAATCTCCCTTCAGAGTCTCAACCTTTTCCCTTCCTATGTCTTTGATTCCAATGTTGACAATGACCTCCTGCTGGCCCCTCTCCCCCGTGAGAACATTCTGCACCCTCTCTGAGACATCCTTGATCCTGACACCAGGGAAACAACACACCATTCTGCTTTTTCTCTGCTGCCCACAGAAACGCCTGTCTGTACCTCTGACTACAGAATCCCCTAACGCAATTGATCTCTTGGAAGCCGACGTACCCCTCATTGCATTAGAGCCAGTCTCAATACCAGAAACTTGGCTGTTGGTGCTACGTTCCCCTGAGAATCCATCAACCCCTACATTTACCAAAACAGCATACTTGTTTGAAATGGGTATATCCACAAAAGACTCCTGCACTAGCTGCCTACCTCTCTTACCCTTCCTGGAGTTAACCCATCTATGTGACTGTATCTGAGACTTTCCCCCCTTCCTATAACTGCCATCCATCATATACTGTTGCTGTTGCAAATTCCTCATCGCTTCTATCAGCCTCTCCAACTGATCCACTCGATCTGATAAGATTCGCATCCAACAGCATTTATGGCAGATATAATCCGCAGTAACCCTTAAACTCTCTTTAAACTCCCACATCTGACAAGAAGTACATATCACTGCAAAGGCCATTTTTGCTCCTTCACAATCTACAGACCCAGAAAATAACACCGTCTTATTCCTCTACAAACACTGCCCCAGGTTAAATTAATAGCTATGGCTTATATTTTAAGTTTAATCAAGAGACTTATCTCCAAAAACATATAATCAAGAAAGAATCCACTGTACTCACTACTGCAGCCTTTCTCTCGGACAGACTTAAAACAACAATTAACTTATCTGATTCTGTGCTGTGAACTTCGCCCAACAGTTCCTCCAAGATTAGTTGTGAAACTCGCTGTTCGTTAATTTTCCCAGATGCACTCCGATGTCCAGCGATACACGAATTCAAACAGCAAAGGCAGTAACTGTGCAGGTTTTCTTTTTCTTTTTCTTTTTCTCTCTTTTTTTCTCTTTTTTCTCTCTCTCTTTCTCTCTCTCTCTCTCTCCTGCACTGTCCTCACCATGTGCTTCCTTTGTCTGCTCTTCACCCTTTTAAACTGCTGTTTTGACTTTTTTTCCCAAAGTTCCAAAACAATGCAACAGCTTATAAAACAGGAATTGCTGCTCCTGGAATTCGAGGAAATCACCTCCAGCACCTAAAATACCTCAAAAAAAGGAGCAGCTCTTACAGCCAGAAATTTTTCCCATCCTCCATCTTGGATTACCCAGAATCCTATATCAAACCATCTCCCAGTAAGAAGAGCGACTCCTCGGTCCATCCTCAGGGCCTGGGATGAGCTGGTTCTGGGGCTGGGAGGAGAGTGAGGGAGCATCCTCCTGAGGGATCCACCTCCTGAGAAATCTACCTCCTCAATGGATCTACCTCCTGGAAGGATCCACCTCCCTCAGGATAATCCTCCTGAGGGATCCACTTCCTTGATAGAATAAAATCTCAAGGGATCAACCTCTTTGAGGAATCAATCCTCATAAGGGATTGACCTCCTTGAGGAATCTTCCCTTGGGAGGGATCAGTTGTGAACTCTCTGTTCCTGACATTTCTCTGTTGCCTACAGTAACCCTGATTGATTGATTGTTTTTCCAGTTCTTGGAGCAGGTGGCTGTACTTTCTGATTCGCTGCAGAAGATCCAGGACCGAGTGTGGAATCCACCAGGAATACCCAGTGTCTCTGAGAGAATCCAAGAACAGATCGAGGAAAACCGACTGATCTTTGAGAAGCTGGGCAGTTTGTGGAGAGCTCTGGATAATGTCACTGCCCAGAGGAAGGAGCTGCTGGCAAACAACCAGTGCCCATCAACTGATGCCAGGAACAGAGGCAAGTTAACAACACAAACCCTCTGTCACTGAGGAGCAAAGGGAGGACGAGGATGGAAGGGGATAGGGTGCTGAAGGAGGGTCTGAGGAGGACAACATAGGGGAAGTGGCTGAAAACATGACAGAGGGTAAGGACAGAGAACACAATAGGACCTAAAGTCCAGAGGAGTAAAAGGGTCTGAGTTCAGCAATTTGCAGGAGGGCATCATCAGGACAGAGAGAGGTGGGAGACCGAAAGAGAGAGAGAGAGGCCGAATGGACAGACACACAGAAACGTAGAAAATAGGTGCAGGATTAGGTGGTATATTTTGGTAAGTCAAGTACTGGTAGAAATTATACAGTGAATGGCAGAACTCTTAGGAGTATCGACATGCAGAGGGATCATGGTGTGCAGGCCCACAGATCACTGAAGGTGGTAGCACAGGTAGATAAGGGAGTAAGAAAGGCCTATGGCACGCTTGCCTTCATTGGAAGGGGCACTGAGTAAAAGGATAGACAAGCTACACTGTTGCTTTACACAGCTTCAGTTAGGCCACACTTGGAATACGGTGTACAGTTCTGGTCACCACACTACCAGAAGGATGTGGATACTTTGGTGAGGGTACAGAAAAGGTTTACCAGGATGTTGCCTGGTCTGGGGGATTTTAGCTCAGGAGAAAGGTTGGATACACTGAGTTTGTTTTCACTGGAACGCAGGAGGTTGTGGGGCGACCTGACAGAAGTTTATAAGATTGTGAAAGGCATGGATAGAGTGGAAAGTATGAGGCGTTTTCCCCAGGGTGGAGGGTTCAATTACTAGGGGACACAGGTTCAAGATGTGTGTGTGGGGTGGGGCGGGGAGGAGGATGCTGTTTCAAAGAGATGTGTGAGGCAGGTTTTTCACACACAGAGGGCAGTGAGTGCCTGGAACCTACTGCCTGAGGAGGTGGTGGAAGCAGACACACAATAGCAGCATTCACGATGCACCTGGACAGATAGAATCCCTACAGTTTGGAAACAGGCCTTTCAGCCCATCATGTCCACACTGACCCTCCAAAGAGTATTCCATCCAGACCCACCAGCTCTACCCCTGCATACCCATGGTGAACCAACCTAACCTGCCCATCCCTGAACACTATGGGATAATTTAACACGGCCAACTCACCCTAACCTGCACATCCCTAACACTATGGGGTAATTTAATACGGGTAACTATTGGCCAACTGGCCAAATATCTATTGTTGGAAAAGAATTGGAATCAATTATGACGTAAGTAATAGCAGGACATTCAGAAAATTATAATCTAATCATGCAGAGTCAGCAGGGCCTCATGAAAGGGAAATTGTATCTGACTAATTTATTAGAATATTTGAGGAAGTCTCAACCAGAGTGGATAGAGGGAACCAGTAGATGTGTTACCATGGATAAGTCATATAATAAGAGCCCATGGTGTGGAGGTAGTATAGTGGCATGGATAAGGAATTGGCAAATTGCCAGGAAACAGCAAGTGGGATGTCGGGTTCCTTTTCAGGTTGGTGAGCTGTGACCAGCGCGGTTCCATGGGATCAGTGTTGGGACTGCAACTGTTTACAGTATATGTTAAAGACTTGGAGGAGGAAGTGAATGTACTGTAGCCAAATTTGGTCGTGGGTTTGGAAGGTGTTGTCTAAGGATCTTTAGTGATTTTCTGCAGTGCATCTTGTAGGTGGTACACACTGCTGTTACTGAGCATCAGTGGTGGGGGGAGTGGGTGTTTGTCGATATGATGCCAGTCAAGCGGGTTGCTTTGTCCTGGATGGTGTCAAGCTTCTTGTGTTGTTGGAGCTGCCCCCCATCCAGGCAAGTGGGGAGTATTCCATCACACTCCTGACTTGTCCCTTGTAGATGGTGGACAGGCTTTGGGGAGTCAGGAGGTGAGTTACTCACTGCAGTATTCCCAGCCTCTGACCTGCTCTTGTAGCAATTGTGTTTATGTGGTGAGTCCAAATGAGTGTCTGGTCACTGGTAACCCCCAGGATGTTGACAGTGATGGTAATACCGTTGAATGTCAAAGGCGGTGTTTAGAATGTCTCTGATTGGCGATGGTCATTGTCTGGCAGGGTTAAGGAGAATCCCAAAGCCTTTTGTTTGTATATAAGGAGCAAGAGAGTAACTAGGGAAAGGATTGGCCTGCTCAAGGACAAAGGAAGAAAGTTATATGTGGAATCAGAGAAAATGGGTGAGATTCTTAATGAGTACTTTGTATCGGTATTCACTGAGGAGAGGGACATGACTGATGCTGAGGTCAGAGATAGATGTTTGATTACTCTCAGTCAAATCAGCATAAGGGGGGAGGAAGTGTTGGGTATTCTAAAAGGCATTAAGGTGGACAAGTCCCCAGTTCCGGATGGGATCTATCCCAGGTTACTAAGGGAAGCGAGAGAGGAAATACATGGGGCCTTAACAAATATCTTTGCAGCATCCTTGAACATGGGGGAGGTCCCAGGGGACTGGAGAATTGTTAATGTTGTCCCTTGTTTAAGCAGGGTAGCAGGGATAATCCAGGTAATTATAGACCGGTGAGCCTGAAGTCAGTGGTAGGGAAGCTGCTGGAGAAAATACTGAGGGATAGAATCTATTCCCATTTGGGAGAAAATGGGCTTCTCAGTGATAGACAACATGGTTATGTGCAGGGAAGGTGATGTCTTACCAACTTAATAGAATTCTTCAAGGAAGTGACAGAGTTGATTGATGAGGGAGGGGCTATAGATGTCATATACATGTACTTCAGTAAGGTGTTTAATAAGGTTCCCCATGGTAGGTTGATGGAGAAGGTGAAGTCGCATGGTGTCCAGGGTGTTCTAGCGAGATGGATAGAGAACTGGCTGGACAGCAGGAGACAGAGAGTAGGAGTGGAAGGGAGTTTCACAAAATGGAGACCTGTGACCAGTGGTGTCCCACAGGGATCCGTGCTGGGAATACTGTTATTTGTCATTTACATAAATGATTTGGAGGAGGCGATAAGTGGTCTGATTAGCAAGTTTGCAAATGACACTAAGGTTGGTGGAGTAGCAGATAGTGAAGGGGACTGTCAGAGAATACAGCAGAATATAGATAGATTGGAGAGTTGGACAGAGAAATAGCAGCTGGGGTTCAATCTCGGCAAATGCGAGATGATGTGTTTTGGAAGATCAATTCAAGAGCAAACTATACAGTAAATGGAAATGTCCTGAGGAAAATTGATGTACAGAGAGATCTGGGTGTTCAGGTTCATTATACCCTGAAGATAGCAATGCAGGTCAGTAGAGTGATCAAGAAGGCATACGGCATGCTTTCCTTCATCAGACAGGGTATTGAGAACAAGAGCTGGCAGGTCATGTTACAATTGCATAAGACTTTGGTTTGGCCACATTTGGAATACTGCGTACAGTTCTGGTTGCCCCATTAATAAAAGGATGTCGGTGCTTTGGAGAGGGTGCAGAGGAGGTTCACCAGGATGTTGCCTGGTATGGAGGGCACCAGCTATGAGGAGAGGTTGAGTAGATTAGGATTATTTTCATTAGAAAGACGGAGGTTGAGGGGGGACCTGATTGAGGCCTACAAAATCATGAGAGGTACAGACAGGGTGGATAGCAAGAAGCTTTTTCCCAGAATAGGGGACATAATTACTATGTGTCATGAGTCCAAGGTGAGAGGGGAAAAGTTTAGGGGAGATATATGTGGAAAGTTCTTTATGCAGAGGATGGTGGGGGCCTGGAATGCATTGTCAGTGGAGGTGGTAGGGGTGGGAATAATAGTGTCATTTAAGATGTATCTAGACAGATACATGAATGGGCAGAGAGCAGAGGGATACAGATCCTTAGAAAATAGGTGACAGGTTTAGATAGAGGATCTGGATCGGCGCAGACTTGGAGGGCCGAAGGGCCTGTTCCTGTAATTTTCTTTGATCTTGGTTCTTTGCATCCTGATTTGCTTGATGTTTTGTGGATGTTGTTCCCAATGATGGTGATCCTGATGAAATATCTCTTTCCTGCAGACCTGCAGTGACATGGTTATCCTGGAGAGAGATTGAGGTTGTTTCTGTTGTTATCTTTGTTTGATAACTGGACAGTTTTGACACAATGAGATGTATATACCCTAAACCCTCCCCCACTTTTTTTAAATAATAATAAAACATGATTATATGAATCCCTGGTGGCAAGTGAGGTCAGGTTCAGAGGCCTGTTATGCTCCAACCTCTCATTCCCACAGTAGGGGTTAGGAGTGTTTAAACGCCCTGACCATGATGTGGTTAGGAAAAAGAACCTGAGATACAGTGGTCATGAAGACCAGTGTTACAGAGACGAGTGATTATGCAGAGGACTGCAAGAGATCGTGTTGGGCCTCTTGTTGGTACAGACGCGGCGCGATGGCAATGCAAGCGGCGAAAAGGGCGTACATTCGTTTGCCTCCAGAAGTAAATCGTATCTTGTATGTAAGAAATTTGCCATACAAAATAACAGCAGAAGAAATGTAAGATATATTTGGGAAATATGGACCAATCCGACAAATCAGAGTAGGAAATACACCTGAGACGAGAGGAACTGCATACGTAGTGTACGAAGATATTTTTGATGCCAAGAATGCTTGTGACCACTTATCTGGGTTCAATGTTTGCAACAGATACCTTGTGATTTTGTACTACAATGCAAACAGGGCTTTCCAAAAAATTGATACAAAGAAAAAGGAAGAGCAACTTAAAATTCTCAAGGAGAAGTATGGAATCAACACTGAAACAAAATGAACCATTGGGTTCTGTTTTTTTAACTTTTGCATTGTAAATACTATTGAAAGGACTTTTGAAGATGTCATAAACTTAGCAATTTGGATAAAGCTCACCAAGTTATTTTGTAGTTTAAGATTACCATTTACTTTGAATAATCGGTGGTTGTTTTAAACATTACTTCTGTTTATTTTGACTTTATGTAATATTTTCTTAATTTGAAACATAACATAATTAAGTTTAAAGTTTGTGCGAAGATTTGTAGCTCGGGTGCTCGTTGTTGTGGTTCTGTTCGCCGAGCTGGAAGTTTTTGTTGCAAACGTTTCGTCCCCTGGCTAGGCGACATCATCAGTGCTTGGGAGCCTCCTGCAAAGCGCTTCTTTGATGTTTCCTCCGGTGTTTATAGGGGTCTGTCCCTGCCGCTTCCAGTTGTCAGTTTCAGCTGTCCACTGTAGTGGTTGGTATATTGGGTCCAGGTCGATGTGTTTGTTGATGGAGTTTGTGGATGAATGCCATGCCTCTAGGAATTCCCTGGCTGTTCTCTGTCTGGCTTGCCCTATAATGGTAGTGTTGTCCCAGTCGAATTCATGTTGCTTGTTGTCTGCGTGTGTGGCTACTAAGGATAGCTGGTCGTGTCGTTTCGTGGCTAGTTGATGTTCATGTATGCGGATTGTTAGCTGTCTTCCTGTTTGTCCTGTATAGTGTTTTGTGCAGTCCTTGCATGGTATTTTGTACACTACATTAGTTTTGCTCATGTTGGGTATCGGGTCCTTCGTTCTGGTGAGTTGTTGTCTGAGCGTGGCTGTTGGTTTGTGTGCTGTTATGAGTCCTAGGGGTCGCAGTAGTCTGGCTGTCAGTTCCGATAATTAAGTTTGCATACAAATGGTGATGTTTATATTTGCAAATACTTTTACTGGGACTACACACCAGTTACCATGGTGATCCAGATATTATTTGTCAAATGTGCACTCTTGTATTCAAAATGATTGTTTGTGTACAATAAACTGTAAAATGGTTTTATGTTGGTCATTATTGATGTATTTCTGTTGCGAAGTGTGAAGCTAATGTTCTAGTGTAAGCCTGTTGATACCAGTGAATTAGGTAGCTAGAACACTGGGTTGTGGCCTGGTTTGGGACGTGAAATGAAGAAGTCCACCTATTGTTCAGTATTCTGACCTTCTCTGTCTTGTTATCCTCCCTCAAACCAGCACCTCCAAACATTAAATGTAAATGTTCTTGTCATTAAATAGTAACCAGTTAAAAAAAAGAGATCAATCATTTTAAATAAAAGTGAAAATGGAGCTGACCTGTCGGACAGAGACCACTTTAAGCGTGGGTAATAGAAATGAGGGTGAAAGCAAAGGGGAGGTAGGGATCTGATTTGGAGACTATATCCATTGTGGAGAAAATAGCTTGGTTAAATCCTATCCAGAAATAGATTTGGAAGAGGTGTAAGATGCATGTGAGTTTTGATATATCAGAAACAGTTACACCTTGCCTTGCCTGGCTGTCAGGAGCTGTTTCATCACTTGGATCACTGAATCAGCGCCTCAGGCGACTGACTGTGTGGAGTTTGCACATTCTCCCCGTGTCTGCGTGGGTTTCCTCCGGGTGCTCCGGTTTCCTCCCACAGTCCAAAGATGTGCAGGTCAGGTGAATTGGCCATGCTAAATTGCCCATAGTGTTAGGTTAGGGATATGGGTGGGTTGCGCTTCGGCGGGTTGGTGTGGACTTGTTGGGCCGAAGGGCCTGTTTCCACACTGTAATGTAATCTAATCTAATTTGTCAAACAGGCACCAAACAGAGGGTCTGAATCCTTTCTCTCTGGGGTGTCTGTATTAAATCCTCCCTGTACTCCTGTTGGTGTGTTGTCAGTCCCCCCTATTGGAGAAATGTGGAATTGCCGCCTCGGTGTTTGAGTTAGTTGTTTCGTCCATCATTCTCTCGGTTCCCATGTTTGTGCTGTGCCATGCCCCCTGTTGGAGATATTGGGAATTACCATCTGGGAGTCTGAGCTACACTGTCATCATAATTCTCTCAGTTTCCCTGTTGGGTTACTATTCTGTGTCCTTTGATCCTACTCCACAGCTACCTGATAAAGACACGGTGCTTTGAAAGCTAGTGCTTCCAAATAAGGTAAAAACAATGACTGCAGATGCTGGAAACTAGATTCTGGATTAGTGGTGCTGGAAGAGCACAGCAATTCAGGCAGCATCTGCTCCTCGGATACTGCCTGAACTGCTGTGCTCTTCCAGCACCACTAATTCAGTGCTTCCAAATAAACCTGTTGGACTATAACCTGTTTAATTTTGCCCCCTCTATTGGATATATCAGGAACTGCTGTCTGGCAGTCTGAGTGAGTATGCTCAGTCAATACTAATCTTTTTGCATTGTCTCATATCCATGGTGTGGGGATGTCATTAGGGGTCTGCGTTATAGCGAGTCGGGAATGTTCAGTTTGCCTGTCTGTCAGGGAGTTCTTGGGAATCTATGAAATGTTCATGTTGTCACTGAGTAGCGAGTGATTTACAACCTGTCAGACAAGTCTCCTCATGGGCCACTTAAAGTAGTCCGGATTCCCTTGGATGTGGAAGCTGCGGTTGGTGACACTGACAGAAGTGTATCATTTCCATCAGTGGGGTCACTGTGAGGATGTGTCATGGGGTGTCTTCTCTTCTCAAGTCACTGCCCTGAGTGGGATTTTGTGATGAATCTTATCCTTCTGAGTCTTCGTGTCATTTTGGGAGGGTCTTGAGGATCTGCCATTGGATTGATCAGGTTCGATTACCCTGATCAATCAGACCCAACCAGGTGTTGGTACATTGATAGCAGGGTGGCCTTTGGGTGTCCATTATGGTAGGTGCTGGGTGCATGTAGCCACCTCCAAATAAGGGTGCCAGGCCGCTCTGTGTCTAGCAAATGACTTGCTGCTCCTGATTGTCCTGAGGGTGATATTCCATTGTCCTGTTCAAGTCCAACTCCAGGTGGGTGTTGCAGGGTCTGCAGCTTTTGGATTTATTTGCAAACTGTCTGTGAGCAGCTGCAGCCTGTCTGCATACTGCGGCAGGTGGATTGACACTTTAGTCAAGGCTGGGGTTTATTTCCCAGCATGCTTTAATCATTGTCCATCTTTTGTTATTCCACGATAAGTGTATTATTGTCCATCATAAGTTCATTACTTCTGGAGGCCAATTCGGCCACAAAGGACAGGAAAGTGGACACGAGGAATGTCAGACCAGCCTCGAGGGGCCGAATGGCCTCCTCCTGTTTCTTATGGTCTTATCGATTCTGTAATTCCCAACTGTCTCACTCTACCCCATAAGTGGCCAATCCATGCCTGGAAACTATTTGGCGATTTGTGATTGAAAATTTTTCAAATGCTGACTGTTGTGTAAAATTCTTTTCTTGAGCAGACATTCAGGAGAAGCTTGACCATTTGGTGCGGCTCTGGACTGAGTTACAGTTTCACTCTCAGGAGCAGGAGTCCAGGCTTCAGGCCAAACTTTGCCAGGCCCAGCAGTTTGAGATAGCTCTGACTGATCTCACTGTTGTCTTGAAGACCACTGAGCAGAGGCTGCAAGATCTGAGTACACCATCATCCAATCCAGTGACTCTCCAACATCGTCTTGGCTGCCTCCAGGTGAGTGAGGATATCACTGAGGGTGACCTTTATTACCTTCCTGCTCCTGACCTGCTGTCGGGGTTTAACTGGACTGGCTCTGGAGGCAGTTCACAGATAGTGAGAGGCAGGGGTTTGGCAACCCAGGGTTCAGTTCAGTTCAGGTGAAATCTGAAACAGAAATGAAGGCAGCAAGTTAGTGAATGAGTCTGGAAAAGGAGAGGAAATAAATTAGGCAACAGACTACGTGTTTGCTGGGGCATGGGTTTCTGACTTCACAGTCCAGAGTTCATCAAATAAAGCAACCAAACTGAGGGCACTTCTCATCAATATTGCCCTGATGCTAGGAATGTGACTGAGAGAGGGAGCTCAGTGTTCTTGCTTTCAGGGTTTTCAGATGGAATGGGTGGGGTGGAATAACAGAGGAGGGAGTTTGGAGGAGACTAAGGCAGCTGTGAGGAGGGATGATGTGCTGAAATGGTCAACAAATGAGGCCACAGTCAAAAGGTATGGTGCTGGAAAAGCATATCCGGTCAGGCAGCATCCGAGGAGCAGGAGAGTTGACGTTTTGAGGTACCTGGACTACACCTCCTCCCACCCTGCCTCCTGTCAAATCATTATCCCTTACTCCCAATTCCTCTGCCTCTGCCACATCTGCTCTCAGGAGGACCAATTCCACTCCAGACCATCCCAGATGGCCTCCTATTACAAGGGCCATAATTTCCCCTCCCACGTGGTTGATGTCCCCTCCAGCACATCTCCTCCACTTCCTGCACCTCTGCCCTTGAACCCCACAACAAGGACAGAACTCCCCCAGTCCTCACCTTCCACTCTACCAACCTCCGTATACATCGCATCATCCTCTGCCATTTCAGCCACCTACAAACGGACCCCACCACCAGAGATATATTTCACTCCCCACCCTTATCTGTGTTCCGCAGAGACCATTCCCACTGCGACTCCCTTGTTAGGCCCGTGTCACCCACCAGCCCTCACACCTCCTCCCCTGCCACCGCAGGAATTGCAAAACCTGTGCCCATACTTCCCCCTTACTTCCATCCAAGGCCCCAAAGGACCCTTCCACATCCGTCAGAAATTTACCTGTACTTCTACAAATGTCATCTACTATATCCGTTATTCTCAATGTGATCTCCTCTACATTGGGGAGGCAGGACGCCAACTTGCGGAAAGTTTCAGAGAGCATCTCTGAGACACCCACACCAACCAACCCCACCGCCCCATGGCCGAACACTTCAGCTCCCTCTCCCACTCCGCCAAGGACATGCAGGTCCTGGGCCTCCTCTGTTGCCAAATCTTAGCCTGGAGAAAGAACATATTATCTTCTGCCTTGGGACCCTCCAACCACATAGGATCAATGTGGATTTTGCCAGTTTCCACATCTCCTCTCCTCCCACCTTGTCCTATTCCCAACCCTCCAACTTGGCACCACCCTCTTGAACTGTCCCATCTGTCCATCTTCCTGCCTACCTATCTGCTCCACCCTCCTCTTGACCTATCACCATCACCCCAACCTTCATCTATCTTTCATATGCCTAGCTACCTTCCCCCAGCCCCAACCCCTCCCATTTATTGCTCAGCTCCCTTCCCCCCCCCCCCACGGCCCCACATTCCTGATGAAGGGCTTATGCTCGAAATGTCAACTGTCCTGCTCCTCGGATGCTGCCTGATCTGCTGTGCTTTTCCAGCACCACTCTGATCTAGCCTCTGATCTCCAGCATCCGCAGACCTCACTTTCTCCTATCAAATGAAGCCATGCGGACAATGAGCTGAGGAACAAGAAAAGGGGCAGTTACATAGCTGGGGAGTGGGCTGTACTGTAGATCTTCAAGGTTTCTTCTCAAACCATGACCGTGTCCATCTCGAAGGAAAAGGGCAGCAGATACATGGAAACATCACACTAATAGAAGTCAGAGAATTGGGATAAGGGGAGCATTTTCAAAATGGCAACCTGTAACTAGTGGAGTGCCCCAGGGGGCAGTGCTCAGCCCACAGTTATATCCTGTACAAGGCAGTCCATCCTGTTTGCAGGATAATGGAAGGCAGCTGGTTGTAAAGACAGGAAATGTTGGATCATTAAATTGCATCCTTGTATGGGATTGCTTTCACAGGTATATGGACGAGAATAGAATAACGGAGATGGGTTTCAGATTGGTTCCACAGGTCAACGCAACATCGAGCCCTGAAGGGTCTGTACTGCACTGTAATGTTCTATGTTCTATTACGAGCATTTGTAAGGTGGATGTTCATAGATCGGGGACCTTTTGGGTATATTAACAATGTGTGAGGAAAGTAATCACCAGGTTTACAGATCAGATAGAAATGGGTGGGGAGGCAATGGGTGAAGGTGACATAAGGAGTTATCCGAGGGATTTAGAAAGCTTAGGCGAATGGGCACAAATTTGACAAATGGAATATAGTGTAGGAAAAGGTAAGGTTATGGACTTTGGTGGGAAGAACAGAGGAGCTGAATCTTATTTAAATGGAGAAAGACTGCAGAAAGCTGCAGCACAGAGGGATTTGGGAGTCTCGTGTGTGAATCACAATTATTGATTTTAATTTCAAAGGAAATGGAGTATAAAAGTGAGGAAGTTTTGCTAAAACTATACAGGCAGTAGTCAGACCACAGCTGGGATACTCTGAACAGGGTTAGGCCCTTGTCTAAGGGAAGATATTCCGACATTGGAGGCAGTCCAGAGAAGGTTCACAGGAATGGAGGAACTGTCTTATGAGGAGAGGTTGGATAGGCTGGAACTGTACTCACTGGACTCTGGAAGAATGTTCCAACCTTATTGGAACATCCAAGATTCTTAAGTGATTTGACAGAGTTGATGTGGAGAGGTTGTTTTTCTTTGTGTGGGAGAGTGTAGGACTGGGAGTATCATCTCAGAATAAGAAGTCACCCATTTAAGGCAGAGATGGGGAGGAATTTTTTCTCTCAAAATGGAATGAATCTGAAGATTTTTATCACAGAGGGCTGTTGAGGCAGGGCAGCATGGTGGCTCAGTGGTTAGCACTGCTGCCTCACAGCACCAGGGTCCCAGGTTCGATTCCAGCCTCAGGCAACTGTCTGTGTGGAGTTTGCACATTCTCTCCGTGTCTGCGTGGGTTTCCTCCGGGTCATCCAGTTTCCTCCCACAGTCACAAAGATGTGCAGGTTAGGGTGGATCGGCCATGTTAAGTTGCCCGTTGTGTTAGGTGCATTAGTCAGAGGGAAATGGGTCTGGGTGGGTTACTCTTCGGAGGGTTGGTGTGGAGTTGTTGGGCCAAAGGGCCTGTTTCCACACTGTAGGGCAATTAATCTAATCTAAATAGTTATATTCAAGGCTGAGACAGAGAGAGTGTTACTCAGGAAAGTAATTGGGGGTTACGGGGAAAAGGTAGGAAAGTAGAGATGAGAACAGCCATGGTCTCATTGAATCTTAAAGCAGACTTGATGGGCTGAATGGCCTACTTCTGTCCTACATTTTATGGTTGAATGGCAGGACTTGAAGCACCTCAGCCAGTGTGGTCCTTGGAAAAGAGGTTTGGGATGGTACCGCTCCATACCAGGCCATTATGGAGTGGTGGATAGACCCCTACAATACTTAATATTCCTGAGGACGTGCACTGGATAGAGTGACAGGTTAATCACCTTCCACTCAGCAGATGTGGAGCTGATCATTTCACTCTAGGGATTTGCCTCACAGCGCTAGAGACCCAGGTTCAATTCCCGCCTCAGGTGACTGACTGTGTGGAGTTTGCACGTTCTCCCCGTGTCTGCGTGGGTTTCCTCCGGGTGCTCCGGTCTCCTCCCACAGTCCAAAAATGTGCAGGTCAGGTGAATTGGTCATGCTAAATTGCCCGTAGTGTTAGGTGAATAGAGTAAATGTAGGGGAATGGGTCTGGGTGGGTTGGACTTATTGGGCTGAAGGGCCTGTTTCCACACTGTAAGTAATCTAATCTAATCTAAAGCAGATACCCTAGCCCCTTTCCAGACAGCTCCAGATGATCTCTCTGTTGCAGATTCATATGACCAACTTTCATTTCTAAACCTCAACTTTACCTCAAACTGCATCTTTATATTGAATGAGAAAGAATTTTTAATCTCCTGTAAGAAACAATTGCCTCTTTCTCTTGTATGAATGCTTTATCCAGAGAGTTTCCACAAATGCTGTATGTTTGTTTATTTCTTTTGAACTTGAGCACTGCAGGTTAGAGTGGTGAAGGAGGTATATGGGACACTTGTCTTTATTAACTGAAGGATGGAGTTTCAGAGCAGGGAGGAACTGAATAAAACATTGGTTAGGCAACAGCCAATGTGTGCAGTTCTGAATCCACATTCTAGGATGGAGGTGATCACATCCAGTGGAGAGTGTGCAGAGGAGATTTATCAGGATGTTGCCTGGGCTGGAGAGTTTCAGTTAGGAAGAGAGATTGGACAGACTGGGAATGTTTTTCCCCAGGGCAGGATTGACTGGCACAAGGGGCCATAGTTTTAAGATATTAGGAGAATGGTACAGAGGAGACATCAGAGGAAGGTTCATTACGCAGAGAGTTGTGAATGCATGGAATACATTGTTAGCGGTGATGGTGGAAGTAGAGTCAATGGGGACAGTTAAGCGACTGCTGGACGTGCAGATGGAAAGCAGTGAGTTGAGGGGTGCATAGGTGAAGTTATTTTACTTTACATTAGGATTAATCCTTGGCACAATACCGTGCTGTACTTTTCAATGTTCAATGGGAGCAAAGGAGACTGAGAGGGGACATGTTTGAGATGCAGAAAATTGGACAGGACAGACAGGAAGGAACTTTTCCCCTTAACGCAGGGATCAATGACCAGGGAGCTGGGGTTTAAGGTAAGGGGCAGGAAGTTTAGAGGGGGATGTGAGGATAAATCATTTCACCCAGAGGGAGGTGGGGAACCTGGACCTCACAGCCTGAGAGGGTGGGAGGGACAGGAACCCTCATCACATTGAAGAGGGATTGAGATGTAATAAGGTGATGGGCCAAGTGCTGGGAAATGGGGCTAGAATCATTAGGTGGTTGTTTATGACTGGTGTAGTCAGACCGAGCTGAAGGGCCTTTCTCTGTGCTGTACATCTCTACAACACTGACATCACTCTTGCTTCATTTGCATATCACTTTAAATCTATGTCCATTGTGTTTACAATCCTGGTACAAGCAGGGACTGTTTCTCCCTGTCTGCTCTGTCCAGCTCTGGTTTTGAAAACCTCTATCACATCTCCCTCTCAGCTGCCCTCTCTCTGGGGAGAACTGTCCCAACGTCTTCAACCTCCCCCCCCATCCCTGAAGTTTCTCATTCCGGAAACCATTCCTGTAAATCACTTCCTGCACTCTCTCCAATGCATTCCCATCTTTCCTATAATGTGGGGCCCACACCCTGTACACAATATTCCAGCTGAGGACCCACAAGGGTCCTGGACAAGTTCAACATCACCCCCCTGCTATTGTACTCTCTGCCCCGGTAATAAAGGCGAGGATACTGTCTGCTTTATTAACTGCTCTCTCCCCCGGTGCTGCCACCTTCCATGATCTGTGACGTATACCACCCAGCCCCCTGTGCTCCTACTCCCCCTTTACAATTATCCCCGTTATTTTATGTTGCCTTTCAATGTTCTTCCAACCAAAGTGCATCACCTCACACTTCGCTGCACTGAACCTCGTTTATTCACTCCACCAACTTCCTTTAACACCCAGGGATGGAAGCCATCAGGTCCTGGGGATTTGTCATTTCTCAGTTCCATTAATTTCCCTTCTTTTGATGATTTAGTTTAATTTTATTTTGACTCAGTCCCTGATCCTCTGATAATTTCTTTGGGATTTCCCGCAAGCTCTCCGCCTTTCCTGCTTCCCCGTAGTCACTGACAATATCCCTACTGTTAGCCTTCACTGGGACCAGCGGCTTTCCCTTTATAGAACTGTAACATCTCCTCTTATTGTCTATTATGGCTTTTGCAAGTTTCAGTTCATAATCCTTTGTAGCCGCTTTTAAAAAGATGCTTGGTGGATCTTTGTTGGTCTTTGTATTTGACCCGTCCTGTGGGATCCACACTGTTCTTTATGTTTTTATAAGCTCTTCCTTTTAATTGTATGCCATACCTTCCCTGCTCCGATGTCCGTGGCTGTATTTTTGTGAGAGTGAGGTGGAGATTCTCCATCTCCTGGGGACAACCTGCCCCTGAACATCATTAAATGTTTCTCCAAACACTCTCCTCTGTTCCTCAGTAACTTTACCCTTTAGCAAATATTCCCAGTTTACTGTGGACACTCTCTGCCTCATCCCTTTAAAGTCTGCCTTACCTAAACCCTAAATTCTATTATCCAATTTTTGCCGATCTCTCACAAACGCTACATGAAACTCGATTATATTGTGATCAAAATTTGCAAATACTCACAAACTAGGTCATTAGTTAAACTAGACTTATTGCTCATGACTAGATCCAATATTGCTTGTCTCCTTATTGCATCTAGACATATTGTTGGAGGAATCCATCCTAGAAATTCACAACTTCCCTGGTATTTGCTTGTCTTCCTCTCCCAGTCTGGGTTCAGATTAGAATCCCCCCATTAATACTGCTCTATCCTTGCTATGTAGTTGTCTAATGTCAGCTTTTAGACAATCTAGCAATTCTCAGCTGCTACCAGGTGGTAACATTAGTCACTTTATTGGGAGTTTTCTACAGTCCCCTCAATATTAACAGAGACATGGAGGAGCAGATTAGGAGGCAGATTTTGGAATGGTGCAAAAATAACGGTTGTTGTTATGGGTGACTTTAACTTCCCTAATATTGATTGGAATCTCCTTTGTTCAAATAATTTGGATGGAGCAGTTTTTGTTAGATGTGTCCAGAAAGGATTCCTGACTCAATATGTAGATATGCCGACTAGAGGGGAGGCCATATTGGATTTGGTGCTCAGCAACGAACCATGCCAAGTGTCAGATCTCCCAGTGGGAGAACATTTCTGTGATAGTGATCCCAACATTCTGACCTTTATTATAGTCATGGAGAGGGATAGGAGCAGACTGTATGTGAAAATATTTAATTGGGGTAGAGGCAATTACAATGCTATTAGGCAGGAACTGGTGTGCCTAAATTGGGAACAGATATTCTCAGGGAAGTACATGACAGAAATGTGGAGGTTCGATTTTGCCTGTCCTCGGATGCTGCCTGAATTGCTGTGCTCTTCCAGCACCACTGATCCGAAATGTGGAGGTTGTTTAGGGAGCACTTGCTGATAGTGCTGGATAGATTTGTCTCACTGAGGCAAGGAAGGGATGGTAAGGTGAAGGAACCTTGGGTGACGAGGGATGTGGAACATCTAGTCAAGAGGAAGAAGGAAGCGTACACAAGGTGAAGGAAGCAAGGATCAGGCAGGGATCTAGAGGGTTACAAGCTAGGCAGGGAGGAACTGAAGAATGGACTTAGGAGAGCTAGAAGAGGGCATGAAAAAACTTTTTAGTGGATAGGATTAAGGAAAACCCCAAGGCATTCTACACTTATGTGAGGAACAAGAGGATGGCCAGAGTGAGGGTTGGGCCGATCAGGGATAGTGGAGGGAACTTGTGCCTGGAGTCGGAGGAGGTAGGGGAGGTCCTTAATAAATACTTTGCTTCAGTATTCACTACTGAGAGGGACCTTGTTGTTTCTGAAGACAGTGCGAAACAGACTGACATCCACAAACAGCTTGATGTTAAGGAGGAGGATGTGATGAAAATTTTGAAAGACACAAGGATAGATAAGTCATACAGGATATACCCAAGGTTACTACAGGAAGTGAGGGAAGAGATTGCTGCGCCTTTGGCAATGATCTTTGTGTCCTCACTGTCCACTGGAGTAGTGCCAGATAATTGGAGGGTGGCAAATGTTATTCCCTTGTTCAAGAAAAGGAATAGGGATAATCCTGGGAATTACAGACCAGTCTTACATCTGTGGTGGGCAAAGTATTGGAGAGGATTCTGAGAGACAAGATTTATGATTATTTGGAAAACCATAGTTTTATTAGAGATAGGAGAAAGTGAGGACTGCAGATGCTGGAGATCAGAGCTGAAAAATGTGTTGCTGGAAAAGCGCAGCAGGTCAGGCAGCATCCAAGCATTCCAGCAACACATTTTTCAGCTTTGATTAGAGATAGTCAGCATGGCTTAGTGAGGGGCAGGTCATGCCTCACAAACCTTATTGAATTCTTTGAGGATGTGACAAAACACAATGATGAAGGTAGAGCAATGGATGTGGTGTACATGGATTTTAGAAAGGTGTTTGATAAGGTTGTCTATGGTAGGCTCATTTAGAAAGGGAGGATGCATGGGATACAGGGAAATTTGCCTGTCTGGATACAGAATTGGCTGGCCTATAGAAGACAGAGGGTGGTAGTAGATGGAAAGTATTCAGCCTGGAGCTTGGTGACCAGTGGTGTTCTGCAGGGATCTCTTCTGGGACCTCTGCTCTTTGTGATGTTTATAAATGACTTGGATGAGGAAGTGGAAGGGTGGGTTAGTAAGTTTGCCGATGACACGGAGTTTAGTGGAGTGATGGATAGTGTGGAGGGATGTCGTAGGTTGCAACAGGACATTGACAGGATGCAGACTTGGACTAAGAAGTGACAGATGGAGTTCAACCTGGAAAAGTATGAAGTGATTCACTTTGGAAGGTGAAATTTGAATGCAGAATACAGGGTTAGAGGCAGGATTCTTGGCAGTGTGGAGGAACAGAGGGATCTTGGGGTCCATGTCCATAGATCCCTCAAAGTTGCCATCCAGGTTGATAGGGTTGTGTTGGCTTTCATTAACAGAGGGATTGGGTTTAAGAGCTGCGAGGTTATGCTGCAGCTCTGCGAGGTTATGCTGCAGCTCTGCGAGGTTATGCTGCAGCTCTGCGAGGTTATGCCGCAGCTCTGCGAGGTTATGCCGCAGCTCTGCGAGGTTATGCTGCAGCTCTGCGAGGTTATGCTGCAGCTCTGCGAGGTTATGCCGCAGCTCTGCAAGGTTATGCTGCAGCTCTGCGAGGTTATGCTGCAGCTCTGCGAGGTTATGCTGCAGCTCTGCGAGGTTAGCCCACACTTGGAATATTGTGTTCAGTTCAGGTCGCCTCATTATTGGAAGGATGTGGAAGCTTTAGAGAGTGTGCAGAGGAGATTTCCCAGGAAGCTGCCTGGACTGGAGGATGTGTCTTATGGAGAAAGGTTGAGCGAGGTAGGGCTTTTCTCATTGGAGCAAAGAAGGAATGAGAGATGACTTGATAGAGGTGTATAGGATGATGAGAGGAGTAGATAGAGTGGATAGCCAGAGACTTCTTCCCAGGGCAGAAATGGCTATCACGGGGAGGGATAATTCTAAGGTGATTGGAGGGAGATTTAGGGGCAATGTCAGAGGTCGGTTCTTTACACACAGAGTGGTGGGTGTGTGGAATGCACTGCCAGCGGTGGGAGTAGAGTCGGAGACATTAGGGACATTTGGATAGGCACATGGATGATAAGGGGATGTAGGTTCGTCTGATTTTAGAGTAGGACAAAAGGTCGGCACAACATTGAGGGTTGAGGGGTCTGTACTGTGCTGGACTGTGCTGGACTGTGCTGGACTGTGCTGGACTGTGCTGGTCTGTTCCATGTTCTGACATGGTTTATGAATGGAATTGGTATCAGATCTGTTTCAAGTTAACACAGACCAGCACCAAGCTTCACAGTTAAAAGGATAATTGATTCAAAGTCCTTTCTGGATTTTCATTGGGAATAAAGAGATAACATTGTTCACAAGAAACTACAGACACTAAGGTTATAACAGGGCTTTTGCCCGAAACGTCGATTTCGAAGCTCCTTGGATGCTGCCTGAACTGCTGTGCTCTTCCAGCCCCACTAATCCAGGATTAGCCATAAGAAAGTCCCAAGATGTTTCTGAGCTAAACCAGGGGCCTGTGTTTCAATTAGTTTTTTGCAGAAGTGAAGAAGTTAGCATTTGAATCCAGATCCATTAGCTGCGATGGATTTGGTAGTTGGATAGTTTTCTTGCTGATTTTCCAGCTCAGTGAGTGACAGCGAAGATTATTACTGCATTCTGCTTCTGTATTTATGGCCCTTCCAGCCTCCCAGTTACCTAACAACAGGCCAGTGAGATATCACTGGTGTGCTTCCACTGTCGGCCTGGAACAGTTTCCTGTAGATGCTCCAAGTTCTCCCTTTGTCTGAGCTGCTTGCCTTCAGAATCAGTCTTGGCTGGAAAGCAAAGGTGGCTACTGTTACTGGGTGACCTAAGCAGGAGCTAAGTCAAGTTCCACCTGAAATAGTCCTTCTAGAGGGACAGCTCCTTTCCCACCTGTCACTCTGGACTTTCCACCTGGTCTTTGCCCAGTCGATGTCCTTAAACAACTCATCAAGGAACTCTGAAAACCCTTGATGGGGTTTTAGCAATATTTTTACCGTAACCAACGACCTTCCCCATTGATTTCCTGAGAATGTTCTGGACGATGATGACACTGGCAGGGTAATCTGCCTGGAGAATGTCTCTGGAGTTGCTTTCGTGTTTAGTACCAATCTATTCTCCAGTTGTCTGTCTACCTCTCATTTCTGTTCCTCAGTTCTCTATAGTGTTTATATTCAACCTGATTCTATTATGAAACTGGCATCTGTTTTATGATCTTTCTTCTGATTTATCTGACCATCCATTTCTTTCATCTTCCAGGGAGTTTGTTCTTTGTTACCCCTCCCTTTGATTGTCAGAGAGATGCACTTCGACTCTGCCCCTAACCATCTCCTCTCCAAAGACAGATTTCCAATATCCCTTTCCATCACTAAACTGAACGTAACTGAATTATGGTCACTCTCTCCAAAGTGCTCACCTACAACTAAATCAAACACCTGGCCTGGTTCATTACCAAGCACGAGATCCAGTGTGGCCTCCCCTCTTGTCGGCCCTTCGACATACTGTGTCAGGAAACCCCCCCGTAGACATTGGACAGAAACTGATCCATCCGACACACTAGAGCTATAACATTTCCAATCAATGTTGGGGAAGATAAAGTCCCCCATAATGACCACCCTGTTCCTTTCACTCCTACCTAGGATAATGTTGCTAATCCTCTCTTCCACATCCTGGAACTCCGTGGAGGCCTATAAAAAACTCCAAGCAGTCTGACCTCTCCGCTCCTGTTTCTAACCTCAGCCCACACTACCTCAGTAGATGAGTCCTCATCAAAAGTTCTCTCAGCCACCATTATACTATCTTTGACTAACAAGGCCACGCCTTCCCCTCTTTTCCCGCCTTGCCTGTTTTTAATGAAACATCTATTACTCACCCTGCTCTATCCATGTCTCCGAAATGGCCACAATATTGAAGTCCCAGGTACCTATCCATGCTGCAAGCTCACCTATCTTATTTCGGAGACTTCTGGCGTTGAAGTAGATGCACGTCAAACCAGCTTGTTGCCTGCCAGCACATTCCTGTGACCCTAAAATCCTGTCCCAGTCTTCCCTACTCTCATCCTCCTGTGCACTGTAGTTACACCTCCGGTTCCCACTCCCCTGCTGAGCTAGTTTAAACCCACCCGAATAGCACCAGCAAATTTCCCACCCAGGATATTAGTACCCCTCTGGTTCAAGTGAAGACCGTCCTGTTTGTACAAGTCCCACCTTCCCCAGAATGAGCCCCAATTATCCAAGAAACTAAAACCCTCCCTCCTGCACCATCCCTGTAGCTGATATCTCTCCCTATTCCTTGCCTCGCTATCACGTGGCACAGGTAACAATCCAGAGATAACAACTCTGTTTATTCTAGCTAAACTGGAAGGGGACTAATATACTGCAGGGAGATTTGCTAGAGCTGCTCAGACGTTTGCAGCAGCAACAGTATGTGATGGATGGCAGTTTTCGGAAGGGCAGCTAGTGCAGGAGTCTGTTGTGGATATCCCCATTTCAAACAGGTATGCTGTTTTGGAAAATGTAGGGGGTGATGGATTCTCAGGAGAACGTATCTCGAACAGCCAAGTCTCTGGTATTGAGACTGGCTCTAATGCAACGAGGGACACGTTGGTTTTGTTTCTCAATTTCCCTCTGACTCTTGGGGGTCTATAATACAATCCCAATAAGGTGATCATCCCTTTCTTATTTCTCAGTTCCACCCAAATAACTTCCATGGATGTATTTCCAGGAATATCCTCCCTCAGCACAGCTGTAATGTTATCCCTTATCAGAAATGCCACTCCCCCTCCTCTCTTGCCTCCCTTTCTATCCTTCCTGTAGCATTTGTATCCTGGAACATTAAGCTGCCAGTCCTGCCCATCCCTGAGCCATGTTTCTGTAATTGCTATGATATCCCAGTCCCATGTTCCTAACCATGTCCTGAGTTCATCTGCCTTCCCTATTGGCCCCTTGCATTGAAATAAATGCAGTTTAATTTATTAGTCCTACCTTGTCCCTGCCTGCCCTGACTATTTTACTCATTCCTGTTCTCAGCTGTACCCGTCTCAGATCGATCTCTTTCCTCACTATCTCCCTGGGTGCCCCCCCCCCCACCTTACTAGTTTAAATCCTCCCGAGCAGCTCTAGCAAATTTCCCTGCCAGTATATTAGTCCCCTTCCAATTTAGGTGCAATCTGTCCTTCTTGTACAGGTCACTTCTTCCCCAAAAGAGATTCCAATGATCCAAAAATGAGAATCCTTCTCTCATACACCAGCTCCCCAGCCATGCATTCATCTGCTCTATCCTCCTATTCCTGCCCTCACTAGCTCTTGGCACTGGGAGTAATCCAGATATTACTACTCTCGAGGACCTCCTTTTTAAATTCCTGCCTAACTCTCTGTAATCTCCCTTCAGAATCTCAACCTTTTCCCTTCCTACATCGTTGGTTCCAATGTGGACAATGACCTCCTGCTGGTCCCCCTCCCCCTTGAGAACATTCTGCACCTTCTCTGAGACATCCTTGATCCTGGCACCAGGGAAACAACACACCATTCTGCTTTTTCTCTGCTGGCCACAGAAACGTCTGTCTGTACCTCTGACCAGAGAGTCCGCTAACACAATTGATCTCTTGGAAGCCGACGTACCCCTCGTTGCATTAGAGTCAGTCTCAATACCAGAAACTTGGCTGTTCGTGCTACGTTCCCCTGAGAATCCATCACCCCCTACATTTTCCAAAACAGCATACCTGTTTGAAATGGGGATAGCCACAGAAGACTCCTGCACTAGCTGCCTACCTCTCTTACCCTTCCTGGAGTTAACCCATCTATGTGACTGTATCGGAGACTTTCCCCCCTTCCTATAACTGCCATCCATCACATACTGTTGCTGTTGCAAATTTCTTATTGCCACCAACTGTCTCTCCAACCAATCCATTCAATCTGATAGGATTCGCATCCAACAGTATTTATGACAGATATAATCTGCAGTAACCCTTAAACTCTGCTTTCACTCCACAGATGCTGTCAGACCTGCTGAGTTTTTCCAGCTATTTCTGTTTGTGTTTCTGATTTCCAGTATCCAAAAGTTCTTTCTTTTTTTTTTATCCTGGATAGATCCCTCCACAATTTGCAGGAATTAACTCATCTCCAGTTAACATTTTTATCCTACATTGCTCCTTTTCGTTCTCCAAATATAATACGGACCTGATGATACTATGATCACTGTTCCCAATACTCCATCCCAGTTGGCATTCTGCACTTAACCAATTTCGATCCTCATGACTAGCTTCAATAATGTCACCTTCCCCACTGGGTGAAAATGCTTCTTTCCTCAATGGCCTGCTTCAGAAGTTCCTCCCTTTTCTGACCTTAACATAATTATAGGCCATTCATGACTTGGGTCATTCCAATCTTCTACTGTCATAAATCTCATAAATCCCGACCAATTCCAAGCAAATCTGTCCTTCTATACATTTTCCACCGGATCATGGCCTATTGAATACAGCTGGTCCAGCCTTGGTACCTTGTTTCTTAGCTCTGACCAATTAGAAACCTTAAGCACATTGTCTCACTTCATTGAATTACTGCCTTTAATCAATTGTAGCTCTGTGCCCTTAGCTGCTGTTGTTGTTGGGTTTCTATGGTTTTGGTTTCTGTATTCCAGGAGGTCTGTGAGGAGATTGAAACTCTGCAGAATGATGTGAAGTCATTGAGGAGCCTTGGAGAGGGACTGATAGACTCCATCAGAAGTGAAGACACGTGTGAGGTAGTGAAGCATCAAGATGAGGTGAGCAAGTGAATTGACTAATGAGGAGGAAACATTGGAAGCAGTTCAGGGGAGGTTTATCAGACTAATCCCTGGAATGAGCGGTTATCTTATGAGGA
>NW_028270157.1:78521933-78526651 GCF_037043375.1 Chiloscyllium plagiosum
GTTAGGGTTAGGGTTAGGGTTAGGGTTAGGGTTAGGGTTAGGGTTAGGGTTAGGGTTAGGGTTAGGGTTAGGGTTAGGGTTAGGGTTAGGGTTAGGGTTAGGGTTAGGGTTAGGGTTAGGGTTAGGGTTAGGGTTAGGGTTAGGGTTAGGGTTAGGGTTAGGGTTAGGGTTAGGGTTAGGGTTAGGGTTAGGGTTAGGGTTAGGGTTAGGGTTAGGGTTAGGGTTAGGGTTAGGGTTAGGGTTAGGGTTAGGGTTAGGGTTAGGGTTAGGGTTAGGGTTAGGGTTAGGGTTAGGGTTAGGGTTAGGGTTAGGGTTAGGGTTAGGGTTAGGGTTAGGGTTAGGGTTAGGGTTAGGGTTAGGGTTAGGGTTAGGGTTAGGGTTAGGGTTAGGGTTAGGGTTAGGGTTAGGGTTAGGGTTAGGGTTAGGGTTAGGGTTAGGGTTAGGGTTAGGGTTAGGGTTAGGGTTAGGGTTAGGGTTAGGGTTAGGGTTAGGGTTAGGGTTAGGGTTAGGGTTAGGGTTAGGGTTAGGGTTAGGGTTAGGGTTAGGGTTAGGGTTAGGGTTAGGGTTAGGGTTAGGGTTAGGGTTAGGGTTAGGGTTAGGGTTAGGGTTAGGGTTAGGGTTAGGGTTAGGGTTAGGGTTAGGGTTAGGGTTAGGGTTAGGGTTAGGGTTAGGGTTAGGGTTAGGGTTAGGGTTAGGGTTAGGGTTAGGGTTAGGGTTAGGGTTAGGGTTAGGGTTAGGGTTAGGGTTAGGGTTAGGGTTAGGGTTAGGGTTAGGGTTAGGGTTAGGGTTAGGGTTAGGGTTAGGGTTAGGGTTAGGGTTAGGGTTAGGGTTAGGGTTAGGGTTAGGGTTAGGGTTAGGGTTAGGGTTAGGGTTAGGGTTAGGGTTAGGGTTAGGGTTAGGGTTAGGGTTAGGGTTAGGGTTAGGGTTAGGGTTAGGGTTAGGGTTAGGGTTAGGGTTAGGGTTAGGGTTAGGGTTAGGGTTAGGGTTAGGGTTAGGGTTAGGGTTAGGGTTAGGGTTAGGGTTAGGGTTAGGGTTAGGGTTAGGGTTAGGGTTAGGGTTAGGGTTAGGGTTAGGGTTAGGGTTAGGGTTAGGGTTAGGGTTAGGGTTAGGGTTAGGGTTAGGGTTAGGGTTAGGGTTAGGGTTAGGGTTAGGGTTAGGGTTAGGGTTAGGGTTAGGGTTAGGGTTAGGGTTAGGGTTAGGGTTAGGGTTAGGGTTAGGGTTAGGGTTAGGGTTAGGGTTAGGGTTAGGGTTAGGGTTAGGGTTAGGGTTAGGGTTAGGGTTAGGGTTAGGGTTAGGGTTAGGGTTAGGGTTAGGGTTAGGGTTAGGGTTAGGGTTAGGGTTAGGGTTAGGGTTAGGGTTAGGGTTAGGGTTAGGGTTAGGGTTAGGGTTAGGGTTAGGGTTAGGGTTAGGGTTAGGGTTAGGGTTAGGGTTAGGGTTAGGGTTAGGGTTAGGGTTAGGGTTAGGGTTAGGGTTAGGGTTAGGGTTAGGGTTAGGGTTAGGGTTAGGGTTAGGGTTAGGGTTAGGGTTAGGGTTAGGGTTAGGGTTAGGGTTAGGGTTAGGGTTAGGGTTAGGGTTAGGGTTAGGGTTAGGGTTAGGGTTAGGGTTAGGGTTAGGGTTAGGGTTAGGGTTAGGGTTAGGGTTAGGGTTAGGGTTAGGGTTAGGGTTAGGGTTAGGGTTAGGGTTAGGGTTAGGGTTAGGGTTAGGGTTAGGGTTAGGGTTAGGGTTAGGGTTAGGGTTAGGGTTAGGGTTAGGGTTAGGGTTAGGGTTAGGGTTAGGGTTAGGGTTAGGGTTAGGGTTAGGGTTAGGGTTAGGGTTAGGGTTAGGGTTAGGGTTAGGGTTAGGGTTAGGGTTAGGGTTAGGGTTAGGGTTAGGGTTAGGGTTAGGGTTAGGGTTAGGGTTAGGGTTAGGGTTAGGGTTAGGGTTAGGGTTAGGGTTAGGGTTAGGGTTAGGGTTAGGGTTAGGGTTAGGGTTAGGGTTAGGGTTAGGGTTAGGGTTAGGGTTAGGGTTAGGGTTAGGGTTAGGGTTAGGGTTAGGGTTAGGGTTAGGGTTAGGGTTAGGGTTAGGGTTAGGGTTAGGGTTAGGGTTAGGGTTAGGGTTAGGGTTAGGGTTAGGGTTAGGGTTAGGGTTAGGGTTAGGGTTAGGGTTAGGGTTAGGGTTAGGGTTAGGGTTAGGGTTAGGGTTAGGGTTAGGGTTAGGGTTAGGGTTAGGGTTAGGGTTAGGGTTAGGGTTAGGGTTAGGGTTAGGGTTAGGGTTAGGGTTAGGGTTAGGGTTAGGGTTAGGGTTAGGGTTAGGGTTAGGGTTAGGGTTAGGGTTAGGGTTAGGGTTAGGGTTAGGGTTAGGGTTAGGGTTAGGGTTAGGGTTAGGGTTAGGGTTAGGGTTAGGGTTAGGGTTAGGGTTAGGGTTAGGGTTAGGGTTAGGGTTAGGGTTAGGGTTAGGGTTAGGGTTAGGGTTAGGGTTAGGGTTAGGGTTAGGGTTAGGGTTAGGGTTAGGGTTAGGGTTAGGGTTAGGGTTAGGGTTAGGGTTAGGGTTAGGGTTAGGGTTAGGGTTAGGGTTAGGGTTAGGGTTAGGGTTAGGGTTAGGGTTAGGGTTAGGGTTAGGGTTAGGGTTAGGGTTAGGGTTAGGGTTAGGGTTAGGGTTAGGGTTAGGGTTAGGGTTAGGGTTAGGGTTAGGGTTAGGGTTAGGGTTAGGGTTAGGGTTAGGGTTAGGGTTAGGGTTAGGGTTAGGGTTAGGGTTAGGGTTAGGGTTAGGGTTAGGGTTAGGGTTAGGGTTAGGGTTAGGGTTAGGGTTAGGGTTAGGGTTAGGGTTAGGGTTAGGGTTAGGGTTAGGGTTAGGGTTAGGGTTAGGGTTAGGGTTAGGGTTAGGGTTAGGGTTAGGGTTAGGGTTAGGGTTAGGGTTAGGGTTAGGGTTAGGGTTAGGGTTAGGGTTAGGGTTAGGGTTAGGGTTAGGGTTAGGGTTAGGGTTAGGGTTAGGGTTAGGGTTAGGGTTAGGGTTAGGGTTAGGGTTAGGGTTAGGGTTAGGGTTAGGGTTAGGGTTAGGGTTAGGGTTAGGGTTAGGGTTAGGGTTAGGGTTAGGGTTAGGGTTAGGGTTAGGGTTAGGGTTAGGGTTAGGGTTAGGGTTAGGGTTAGGGTTAGGGTTAGGGTTAGGGTTAGGGTTAGGGTTAGGGTTAGGGTTAGGGTTAGGGTTAGGGTTAGGGTTAGGGTTAGGGTTAGGGTTAGGGTTAGGGTTAGGGTTAGGGTTAGGGTTAGGGTTAGGGTTAGGGTTAGGGTTAGGGTTAGGGTTAGGGTTAGGGTTAGGGTTAGGGTTAGGGTTAGGTTAGGGTTAGGGTTAGGGTTAGGGTTAGGGTTAGGGTTAGGGTTAGGGTTAGGGTTAGGGTTAGGGTTAGGGTTAGGGTTAGGGTTAGGGTTAGGGTTAGGGTTAGGGTTAGGGTTAGGGTTAGGGTTAGGGTTAGGGTTAGGGTTAGGGTTAGGGTTAGGGTTAGGGTTAGGGTTAGGGTTAGGGTTAGGGTTAGGGTTAGGGTTAGGGTTAGGGTTAGGGTTAGGGTTAGGGTTAGGGTTAGGGTTAGGGTTAGGGTTAGGGTTAGGGTTAGGGTTAGGGTTAGGGTTAGGGTTAGGGTTAGGGTTAGGGTTAGGGTTAGGGTTAGGGTTAGGGTTAGGGTTAGGGTTAGGGTTAGGGTTAGGGTTAGGGTTAGGGTTAGGGTTAGGGTTAGGGTTAGGGTTAGGGTTAGGGTTAGGGTTAGGGTTAGGGTTAGGGTTAGGGTTAGGGTTAGGGTTAGGGTTAGGGTTAGGGTTAGGGTTAGGGTTAGGGTTAGGGTTAGGGTTAGGGTTAGGGTTAGGGTTAGGGTTAGGGTTAGGGTTAGGGTTAGGGTTAGGGTTAGGGTTAGGGTTAGGGTTAGGGTTAGGGTTAGGGTTAGGGTTAGGGTTAGGGTTAGGGTTAGGGTTAGGGTTAGGGTTAGGGTTAGGGTTAGGGTTAGGGTTAGGGTTAGGGTTAGGGTTAGGGTTAGGGTTAGGGTTAGGGTTAGGGTTAGGGTTAGGGTTAGGGTTAGGGTTAGGGTTAGGGTTAGGGTTAGGGTTAGGGTTAGGGTTAGGGTTAGGGTTAGGGTTAGGGTTAGGGTTAGGGTTAGGGTTAGGGTTAGGGTTAGGGTTAGGGTTAGGGTTAGGGTTAGGGTTAGGGTTAGGGTTAGGGTTAGGGTTAGGGTTAGGGTTAGGGTTAGGGTTAGGGTTAGGGTTAGGGTTAGGGTTAGGGTTAGGGTTAGGGTTAGGGTTAGGGTTAGGGTTAGGGTTAGGGTTAGGGTTAGGGTTAGGGTTAGGGTTAGGGTTAGGGTTAGGGTTAGGGTTAGGTTAGGGTTAGGGTTAGGGTTAGGGTTAGGGTTAGGGTTAGGGTTAGGGTTAGGGTTAGGGTTAGGGTTAGGGTTAGGGTTAGGGTTAGGGTTAGGGTTAGGGTTAGGGTTAGGGTTAGGGTTAGGGTTAGGGTTAGGGTTAGGGTTAGGGTTAGGGTTAGGGTTAGGGTTAGGATTAGGGTTAGGGTTAGGGTTAGGGTTAGGGTTAGGGTTAGGGTTAGGGTTAGGGTTAGGGTTAGGGTTAGGGTTAGGGTTAGGGTTAGGGTTAGGGTTAGGTTTGGGGTTAGGGTTAGGGTTAGGGTTAGGGTTAGGGTTAGGGTTAGGGTTAGGGTTAGGGTTAGGGTTAGGGTTAGGGTTAGGGTTAGGGTTAGGGTTAGGGTTA
>NW_028270158.1:1060358-1062858 GCF_037043375.1 Chiloscyllium plagiosum
TGTATATAGCGGGGTGTGTGTGTGTATATAGCGGGGTGTGTGTGTGTGTATATAGCGGGGTGTGTGTGTGTGTGTGTGTGTGTATATAGCGGGGTGTGTGTGTATATAGCGGGGTGTGTGTGTATATAGCGGGGTGTGTGTGTATATAGCGGGGTGTGTGTGTGTGTGTATATAGCGGGCTGTGTGTGTGTGTATATAGCGGGGTGTGTGTGTGTGTGTGTATATAGCGGGGAGGGTGTGTGTGTGTGTATATAGCGGGGAGGGTGTGTGTGTGTGTATATAGCGGGGAGGGTGTGTGTGTATATAGCGGGGAGGGTGTGTGTGTATATAGCGGGGAGGGTGTGTGTGTGTGTGTATATAGCGGGGAGGGTGTGTGTGTATATAGCGGGGAGGGTGTGTGTGTATATAGCGGGGAGGGTGTGTGTGTGTGTGTATATAGCGGGGAGGGTGTGTGTGTATATAGCGGGGAGGGTGTGTGTGTATATAGCGGGGAGGGTGTGTGTGTATATAGCGGGGAGGGTGTGTGTGTGTGTGTATATAGCGGGGTGTGTGTGTGTGTGTATATAGCGGGGTGTGTGTGTATATAGCGGGGTGTGTGTGTATATAGCGGGGTGTGTGTGTGTGTGTATATAGCGGGGTGTGTGTGTGTGTGTATATAGCGGGGTGTGTGTGTGTATATAGCGGGGTGTGTGTGTGTGTGTATATAGCGGGGTGTGTGTGTGTGTGTATATAGCGGGGTCTGTGTGTGTATATAGCGGGGGGTGTGTGTGTATATAGCGGGGGGTGTGTGTGTATATAGCGGGGGGTGTGTGTGTATATAGCGGGGGGTGTGTGTGTATATAGCGGGGGGTGTGTGTGTATATAGCGGGGTGTGTGTGTGTATATAGCGGGGTGTGTGTGTGTATATAGCGGGGTGTGTGTGTGTATATAGCGGGGTGTGTGTGTGTATATAGCGGGGTGTGTGTGTGTATATAGCGGGGTGTGTGTGTGTATATAGCGGGGTGTGTGTGTGTATATAGCGGGGTGTGTGTGTGTATATAGCGGGGTGTGTGTGTGTATATAGCGGGGTGTGTGTATATAGCGGGGTGTGTGTATATAGCGGGGTGTGTGTATATAGCGGGGTGTGTGTATATAGCGGGGTGTGTGTGTGTGTGTATATAGCGGGGTGTGTGTGTGTGTATATAGCGGGGTGTGTGTGTATATAGCGGGGTGTGTGTGTGTATATAGCGGGGTGTGTGTGTGTATATAGCGGGGTGTGTGTGTGTATATAGCGGGGTGTGTGTGTGTGTATATAGCGGGGTGTGTGTGTGTGTATATAGCGGGGTGTGTGTATATAGCGGGGTGTGTGTGTGTGTGTATATAGCGGGGTGTGTGTGTGTGTATATAGCGGGGTGTGTGTGTGTGTATATAGCGGGGTGTGTGTGTGTGTGTATATAGCGGGGTGTGTGTGTGTGTGTATATAGCGGGGTGTGTGTGTGTGTGTATATAGCGGGGTGTGTGTGTATATAGCGGGGTGTGTGTGTATATAGCGGGGTGTGTGTGTGTGTGTATATAGCGGGGTGTGTGTGTGTGTATATAGCGGGGTGTGTGTGTGTGTATATAGCGGGGTGTGTGTGTGTGTATATAGCGGGGTGTGTGTATATAGCGGGGTGTGTGTGTGTGTGTATATAGCGGGGTGTGTGTGTGTGTATATAGCGGGGTGTGTGTGTGTGTATATAGCGGGGTGTGTGTGTGTGTGTGTATATAGCGGGGTGTGTGTGTGTGTATATAGCGGGGTGTGTGTGTGTGTATATAGCGGGGTGTGTGTGTGTGTATATAGCGGGGTGTGTGTGTGTGTATATAGCGGGGTGTGTGTGTGTGTATATAGCGGGGTGTGTGTGTGTGTATATAGCGGGGTGTGTGTGTGTGTGTGTGTGTGTATATAGCGGGGTGTGTGTGTATATAGCGGGGTGTGTGTGTATATAGCGGGGTGTGTGTGTGTGTGTATATAGCGGGGTGTGTGTGTATATAGCGGGGTGTGTGTGTGTGTGTATATAGCGGGGTGTGTGTGTGTGTGTATATAGCGGGGTGTGTGTGTGTGTGTATATAGCGGGGTGTGTGTGTGTGTGTATATAGCGGGGTGTGTGTGTGTGTGTATATAGCGGGGTGTGTGTGTGTATATAGCGGGGTGTGTGTGTGTATATAGCGGGGTGTGTGTGTGTGTATATAGCGGGGTGTGTGTGTGTGTGTATATAGCGGGGTGTGTGTGTATATAGCGGGGTGTGTGTGTGTGTGTATATAGCGGGGTGTGTGTGTGTATATAGCGGGGTGTGTGTGTGTATATAGCGGGGTGTGTGTGTGTATATAGCGGGGTGTGTGTGTGTGTATATAGCGGGGTGTGTGTGTGTGTGTATATAGCGGGGTGTGTGTGTGTGTGTATATAGCGGGGAGGGTGTGTGTGTGTGTATATAGCGGGGAGGGTGTGTGTGTGTGTATATAGCGGGGAGGGTGTGTGTGTGTG
>NW_028270158.1:1070358-1075358 GCF_037043375.1 Chiloscyllium plagiosum
CGGTGTGGGTGTGTGTGTGTGTGTGTGTAGCGGAGAGCGTGTGTGTGTGTGTGTGTGTATATAGCGGAGAGCGTGTGTGTGTATATAGCGGGGTGTGTGTGTGTGTATATAGCGGGGAGGGTGTGTGTGTGTGTGTATATAGCGGGGAGGGTGTGTGTGTGTGTATATAGCGGGGTGTGTGTGTGTGTATATAGCGAGGTGTGTGTGTGTGTATATAGCGGGGAGGGTGTGTGTGTGTGTATATAGCGGGGAGGGTGTGTGTGTGTGTGTGTGTATATAGCGGGGAGGGTGTGTGTGTGTGTGTGTGTGTGTATATAGCGGGGAGGGTGTGTGTGTGTGTGTGTGTATATAGCGGGGAGGGTGTGTGTGTGTGTGTGTGTATATAGCGGGGAGGGTGTGTGTGTGTGTGAATATAGCGGGGAGGGTGTGTGTGTGTGTGAATATAGCGGGGAGGGTTTGTGTGTGTGTGAATATAGCGGGGAGGGTGTGTGTGTGTGAATATAGCGGGGAGGGTGTGTGTGTGTGTATATAGCGGGGAGGGTGTGTGTGTGTGTATATAGCGGGGAGGGTGTGTGTGTGTGTATATAGCGGGGAGGGTGTGTGTGTGTGTGTGTATATAGCGGGGAGGGTGTGTGTGTGTATATAGCGGGGAGGGTGTGTGTGTGTGTGTATATAGCGGGGAGGGTGTGTGTGTGTATATAGCGGGGAGAGTGTGTGTGTGTGTATATAGCGGGGAGGGTGTGTGTGTGTATATAGCGGGGAGGGTTTGTGTGTGTATATAGCGGGGAGGGTGTGTGTGTGTGTATATAGCGGGGAGGGTGTGTGTGTGTATATAGCGGGGAGGGGGTGTGTGTGTGTATATAGCGGGGAGGGGGTGTGTGTGTGTATATAGCGGGGAGGGGGTGTGTGTGTGTATATAGCGGGGAGGGGGTGTGTGTGTGTATATACCGGGGAGGGGGTGTGTGTGTATATAGCGGGGAGGGTGTGTGTGTAGAGAGCGGGGAGGGTGTGTGTGTGTAGAGAGCGGGGAGGGTGTGTGTGTGTGTGTATATATAGCGGGGAGGGTGTGTGTGTGTGTATATAGCGGGGAGGGTGTGTGTGTGTGTATATAGCGGGGAGGGTGTGTGTGTAGAGAGCGGGGAGGGTGTGTGTGTGTAGAGAGCGGGGAGGGTGTGTGTGTGTAGAGAGCGGGGAGGGTGTGTGTGTGTAGAGAGCGGGGAGGGTGTGTGTGTGTAGAGAGCGGGGAGGGTGTGTGTGTGTAGAGAGCGGGGAGGGTGTGTGTGTGTAGAGAGCGGGGAGGGGGTGTGTGTGTAGAGAGCGGGGAGGGGGTGTGTGTGTAGAGAGCGGGGAGGGGGTGTGTGTGTAGAGAGCGGGGAGGGGGTGTGTGTGTAGAGAGCGGGGAGGGGGTGTGTGTGTAGAGAGCGGGGAGGGGGTGTGTGTGTAGAGAGCGGGGAGGGGGTGTGTGTGTAGAGAGCGGGGAGGGGGTGTGTGTGTAGAGAGCGGGGAGGGGGTGTGTGTGTAGAGAGCGGGGAGGGTGTGTGTGTGTATATAGCGGGGAGGGTGTGTGTGTGTGTGTATATAGCGGGGTGTGTGTGTGTGTGTATATAACGGGGAGGGGGTGTGTGTGTATATAGCGGGGAGGGTGTGTGTGTGTGTGTATATAGCGGGGAGGGTGTGTGTGTGTATATAGCGGGGAGAGTGTGTGTGTGTGTATATAGCGGGGAGGGTGTGTGTGTGTATATAGCGGGGAGGGTTTGTGTGTGTATATAGCGGGGAGGGTGTGTGTGTGTGTATATAGCGGGGAGGGTGTGTGTGTGTATATAGCGGGGAGGGGGTGTGTGTGTGTATATAGCGGGGAGGGGGTGTGTGTGTGTATATAGCGGGGAGGGGGTGTGTGTGTGTATATAGCGGGGAGGGGGTGTGTGTGTGTATATACCGGGGAGGGGGTGTGTGTGTATATAGCGGGGAGGGTGTGTGTGTAGAGAGCGGGGAGGGTGTGTGTGTGTAGAGAGCGGGGAGGGTGTGTGTGTGTGTGTATATATAGCGGGGAGGGTGTGTGTGTGTGTATATAGCGGGGAGGGTGTGTGTGTGTGTATATAGCGGGGAGGGTGTGTGTGTAGAGAGCGGGGAGGGTGTGTGTGTGTAGAGAGCGGGGAGGGAGTGTGTGTGTAGAGAGCGGGGAGGGAGTGTGTGTGTAGAGAGCGGGGAGGGTGTGTGTGTGTAGAGAGCGGGGAGGGTGTGTGTGTGTAGAGAGCGGGGAGGGTGTGTGTGTGTAGAGAGCGGGGAGGGTGTGTGTGTGTGTAGAGAGCGGGGAGGGTGTGTGTGTGTAGAGAGCGGGGAGGGTGTGTGTGTGTAGAGAGCGGGGAGGGGGTGTGTGTGTAGAGAGCGGGGAGGGGGTGTGTGTGTAGAGAGCGGGGAGGGGGTGTGTGTGTAGAGAGCGGGGAGGGGGTGTGTGTGTAGAGAGCGGGGAGGGGGTGTGTGTGTAGAGAGCGGGGAGGGTGTGTGTGTGTATATAGCGGGGAGGGTGTGTGTGTGTGTGTATATAGCGGGGTGTGTGTGTGTGTGTATATAGCGGGGAGGGTGTGTGTGTGTGTATATAACGGGGAGGGGGTGTGTGTGTATATAACGGGGAGGGGGTGTGTGTGTATATAACGGGGAGGGGGTGTGTGTGTATATAACGGGGAGGGGGTGTGTGTGTATATAGCGGAGAGGGTGTGTGTGTATATAGCGGGGAGGGTGTGTGTGTGTGTATATAACGGTGTGGGTGTGTGTATAGCGGAGAGCGTGTGTGTGTGTGTGTGTATATAGCGGGGAGGGGGTGTGTGTGTATATAGCGGAGAGGGGTGTGTGTGTATATAGCGGAGAGGGGGTGTGTGTGTGTATATAGCGGGGGGGGTGTGTGTGTGTATATAACGGGGAGGGTGTGTGTGTGTGTGTGTGTGGTTGTATAGCGGAGAGCGTGTGTGTGTGTATATAGCGGGGTGTGTGTGTGTGTGTATATAGCGGGGAGGGTGTGTGTGTGTGTATATAGCGGGGAGGGTGTGTGTGTGTGTGTATAGCGGGGAGGGTGTGTGTGTGTGTATATAACGGGGAGGGGGTGTGTGTGTATATAACGGGGAGGGGGTGTGTGTGTATATAACGGGGAGGGGGTGTGTGTGTATATAACGGGGAGGGGGTGTGTGTGTATATAACGGGGAGGGGGTGTGTGTGTATATAGCGGAGAGGGGGTGTGTGTGTATATAGCGGAGAGGGTGTGTGTGTATATAGCGGTGAGGGTGTGTGTGTGTATATAACGGTGTGGGTGTGTGTGTGTGTGTGTATAGCGGAGAGCGTGTGTGTGTATATAGCGGAGAGCGTGTGTGTGTATATAGCGGGGAGGGTGTGTGTGTGTGTATATAGCGGGGAGGGTGTGTGTGTGTGTGTATATAGCGGGGTGTGTGTGTGTGTATATAGCGGGGTGTGTGTGTGTGTATATAGCGGGGTGTGTGTGTGTGTATATAGCGGGGAGTGTGTGTGTGTGTGTATATAGCGGGGAGGGTGTGTGTGTGTGTATATAGCGGGGAGGGTGTGTGTGTGTGTGTATATAGCGGGGAGGGTGTGTGTGTGTGTGTATATAGCGGGGAGGGTGTGTGTGTGTGTGTATATAGCGGGGAGGGTGTGTGTGTGTGTATATAGCGGGGAGGGTGTGTGTGTGTGTATATAGCGGGGAGGGTGTGTGTGTGTGTATATAGCGGGGAGGGTGTGTGTGTGTGTGTGTGTATATAGCGGGGAGGGTGTGTGTGTGTATATAGCGGGGAGGGTGTGTGTGTGTATATAGCGGGGAGGGTGTGTGTGTGTGTATATAGCGGGGAGGGTGTGTGTGTGTGTGTGTATATAGCGGGGAGGGGGTGTGTGTGTGTGTGTATATAGCGGGGAGGGTGTGTGTGTGTATATAGCGGGGAGGGTGTGTGTGTGTGTGTATATAGCGGGGAGGGTGTGTGTGTGTGTGTATATAGCGGGGAGGGTGTGTGTGTGTGTGTGTATATAGCGGGGAGAGTGTGTGTGTGTGTGTATATAGCGGGGAGGGTGTGTGTGTGTATATAGCGGGGAGGGGGTGTGTGTGTGTATATAGCGGGGAGGGTGTGTGTGTGTGTATATAGCGGGGAGGGTGTGTGTGTGTGTGTGTATATAGCGGGGAGGGTGTGTGTGTGTGTGTATATAGCGGGGAGGGTGTGTGTGTGTGTGTATATAGCGGGGAGGGTGTGTGTGTGTGTGTATATAGCGGGGAGGGTGTGTGTGTGTGTGTATATAGCGGGGAGGGTGTGTGTGTGTGTGTATATAGCGGGGAGGGTGTGTGTGTGTTTTTCGCGGGGAGGGTGTGTGTGTGTGTGTATATAGCGGGGAGGGTGTGTGTGTGTGTGTATATAGCGGGGAGGGTGTGTGTGTGTGTGTATATAGCGGGGAGGGTGTGTGTGTGTGTGTATATAGCGGGGAGGGTGTGTGTGTGTGTGTATATAGCGGGGAGGGTGTGTGTGTGTGTGTATATAGCGGGGAGGGTGTGTGTGTGTGTGTATATAGCGGGGAGGGTGTGTGTGTGTGTGTGTGTATATAGCGGGGAGAGTGTGTGTGTGTGTGTATATAGCGGGGAGGGTGTGTGTGTGTATATAGCGGGGAGGGGGTGTGTGTGTGTATATAGCGGGGAGGGTGTGTGTGTGTGTGTATATAGTGGGGAGGGTGTGTGTGTGTGTGTGTATATAGCGGGGAGGGTGTGTGTGTGTGTGTATATAGCGGGGAGGGTGTGTGTGTGTGTGTATATAGCGGGGAGGGTGTGTGTGTGTGTGTATATAGCGGGGAGGGTGTGTGTGTGTGTGTATATAGCGGGGAGGGTGTGTGTGTGTGTGTATATAGCGGGGAGGGTGTGTGTGTGTGTGTATATAGCGGGGAGGGTGTGTGTGTGTTTTTCGCGGGGAGGGTGTGTGTGTGTGTGTATATAGCGGGGAGGGTGTGTGTGTGTGTGTATA
>NW_028270158.1:1085358-1110358 GCF_037043375.1 Chiloscyllium plagiosum
GAGAGGGGGTGTGTGTGTATATAGCGGAGAGGGGTGTGTGTGTATATAGCGGAGAGGGTGTGTGTGTGTGTGTGTGTGTGTATATAGCGGGGAGGGTGTGTGTGTGTATATAACGGTGTGGGTGTTTGTGTGTGTGTGTATAGCGGAGAGCGTGTGTGTGTGTGTATATAGCGGGGTGTGTGTGTGTATATAGCGGGGAGGGTGTGTGTGTGTGTGTATATAGCGGGGAGGGTGTGTGTGTGTGTAGAGAGCGGGGAGGGTGTGTGTGTGTGTAGAGAGCGGGGAGGGTGTGTGTGTGTGTAGAGAGCGGGGAGGGTGTGTGTGTGTGTAGAGAGCGGGGAGGGTGTGTGTGTGTGTAGAGAGCGGGGAGGGTGTGTGTGTGTGTAGAGAGCGGGGAGGGTGTGTGTGTGTGTAGAGAGCGGGGAGGGTGTGTGTGTGTAGAGAGCGGGGAGGGTGTGTGTGTGTAGAGAGCGGGGAGGGTGTGTGTGTGTAGAGAGCGGGGAGGGTGTGTGTGTGTAGAGAGCGGGGAGGGTGTGTGTGTGTAGAGAGCGGGGAGGGTGTGTGTGTGTGTAGAGAGCGGGGAGGGTGTGTGTGTGTGTAGAGAGCGGGGAGGGTGTGTGTGTGTAGAGAGCGGGGAGGGTGTGTGTGTGTAGAGAGCGGGGAGGGTGTGTGTGTGTAGAGAGCGGGGAGGGTGTGTGTGTGTAGAGAGCGGGGAGGGTGTGTGTGTGTAGAGAGCGGGGAGGGTGTGTGTGTGTAGAGAGCGGGGAGGGAGTGTGTGTGTGTTGAGAGCCGGGACAGTGTGTGTGTGTAGAGAGCGGGGAGGGTGTGTGTGTGTGTGTGTGTATATAGCGGGGAGGGTGTGTGTGTGTGTGTGTGTGTATATAGCGGGGAGGGTGTGTGTGTGTGTATATATAGCGGGGAGGGTGTGTGTGTATATATAGCGGGGAGGGTGTGTGTGTATATATAGCGGGGAGGGTGTGTGTGTATATAGCGGGGAGGGTGTGTGTGTGTGTATATGGCGGTGAGGGTGTGTGTGTGTGTATATGGCGGGGAGGGTGTGTGTGTGTATATGGCGGGGAGGGTGTGTGTGTGCATATTGCGGGCAGGGTGTGTGTGTGTGTATAGCGGGGAGGGTGTGTGTGTGTATATAGCGGGGAGGGTGTGTGTGTGTGTATATAGCGGGGAGGGTGTGTGTGTGTGTGTATATGGCGGGGAGGGTGTGTGTGTGTGTGTATATGGCGGGGAGGGTGTGTGTGTGTGTATATGGCGGGGAGGGTGTGTGTGTGTGTATATGGCGGGGAGGGTGTGTGTGTGTGTATATGGCGGGGAGGGTGTGTGTGTGTGTATATGGCGGGGAGGGTGTGTGTGTGTGTGTATATGGCGGGGAGGGTGTGTGTGTGTGTATATGGCGGGGAGGGTGTGTGTGTGTGTATATGGCGGGGAGGGTGTGTGTGTGTATATGGCGGGGAGGGTGTGTGTGTGTATATAGCGGGGAGGGTGTGTGTGTATATGGCGGGGAGTGTGTGAGTGTGTCTATATAGCGGGGAGGGTGTGTGTGTGTGTGTGTGTCTATATAGCGGGGAGGGTGTGTGTGTGTCTATATAGCGGGGAGGGTGTGTGTGTGTGTATATAGCGGGGAGGGTGTGTGTCTATATAGCGGGGAGGGTGTGTGTGTGTGTGTGTGTCTATATAGCGGGGAGGGTGTGTGTGTGTCTATATAGCGGGGAGGGTGTGTGTGTGTGTATATAGCGGGGAGGGTGTGTGTGTATATAGCGGGGAGGGTGTGTGTGTATATAGCGGGGAGGGTGTGTGTGTATGTAGCGGGGAGGGTGTGTGTGTGTATATAGCGGGGAGGGTGTGTGTGTGTATATAGCGGGGAGGGTGTGTGTGTATATAGCGGGGAGGGTGTGTGTGTGTGCATATGGCGGGGAGGGTGTGTGTGTGTGTATAGCGGGGAGGGTGTGTGTGTGTGTGTGTGTGTATATCGCGGGGAGGATGTGTGTGTGTGTGTGTATATAGCGGGGATGGTGTGTGTGTGTATATAGCGGGGAGGGTGTGTGTGTGTATATAGCGGGGAGGGTGTGTGTGTGTATATATAGCGGAGAGGGTGTGTGTGTGTATGTATATTGCGGGGAGCGTGTGTGTGTGTATATTGCGGGGAGGGTGTGTGTGTGTATATTGCGGGGAGGGTGTGTGTGTGTGTATATTGCGGGGAGGGTGTGTGTGTGTATATGGCGGGGAGGGTGTGTGTGTGTATATAGCGGGGAGGGTGTGTGTGTATATGGCGGGGAGTGTGTGAGTGTGTCTATATAGCGGGGAGGGTGTGTGTGTGTGTGTGTCTATATAGCGGGGAGGGTGTGTGTGTGTCTATATAGCGGGGAGGGTGTGTGTGTGTGTATATAGCGGGGAGGGTGTGTGTGTATATAGCGGGGAGGGTGTGTGTGTATATAGCGGGGAGGGTGTGTGTGTATGTAGCGGGGAGGGTGTGTGTGTGTATATAGCGGGGAGGGTGTGTGTGTGTATATAGCGGGGAGGGTGTGTGTGTATATAGCGGGGAGGGTGTGTGTGTGTGCATATGGCGGGGAGGGTGTGTGTGTGTGTATAGCGGGGAGGGTGTGTGTGTGTGTGTGTGTGTATATCGCGGGGAGGATGTGTGTGTGTGTGTGTATATAGCGGGGATGGTGTGTGTGTGTATATAGCGGGGAGGGTGTGTGTGTGTATATAGCGGGGAGGGTGTGTGTGTGTATATATAGCGGAGAGGGTGTGTGTGTGTATGTATATTGCGGGGAGCGTGTGTGTGTGTATATTGCGGGGAGGGTGTGTGTGTGTATATTGCGGGGAGGGTGTGTGTGTGTGTATATTGCGGGGAGGGTGTGTGTGTGTGTTTATAGCGGGGAGGGTGTGTGTGTGTTTATAGCGGGGAGGGTGTGTGTGTGTATATGGCGGGGGGAGTGTGTGTATGTGTATATGGCGGGGATGGTGTGTGTATGTATATGGCGGGGAGGGTGTGTGTGTGTGTGTGTATATAGCGGGGAGCGTGTGTGTGTGTGTGTGTATATAGCGGGGAGGGTGTGTGTGTGTATATGGCGGGGAGGGTGTGTGTGTGTGTGTGTATATGGCGGGGAGGGTGTGTGTGTGTATATGGCGGGGAGGGTGTGTGTGTGTATATGGCGGGGAGGGTGTGTGTGTGTGTGTGTGTATAGCAGGGAGGGTGTGTGTGTGTGTGTATAGCGGGGAGGGTGTGTGTGTGTATATAGCGGGGAGGGTGTGTGTGTGTGTGTATATGGCGGGGAGGGTGTGTGTGTGTGTATATGGCGGGGAGGGTGTGTGTGTGTGTGTGTATAGCAGGGAGGGTGTGTGTGTGTGTGTATAGCGGGGAGGGTGTGTGTGTGTGTATATGGCGGGGAGGGTGTGTGTGTGTGTGTGTATATGGCGGGGAGGGTGTGTGTGTGTGTGTATATGGCGGGGAGGGTGTGTGTGTGTGTATGGCGGGGAGGGTGTGTGTGTGTGTATGGCGGGGAGGGTGTGTGTGTGTGTGTATGGCGGGGAGGGTGTGTGTGTGTGTGTATAGCGGGGAGGGTGTGTGTGTGTGTATAGCGGGGAGGGTGTGTGTGTGCGTATATCGCGGGGAGGGTGTGTGTGTGTGCGTATATAGCGGGGAGGGTGTGTGTGTGTGCGTATATAGCGGGGAGGGTGTGTGTGTGTGTGTGTATATAGCGGGGAGGGTGTGTGTGTGTGTGTGTGTGTGTGTATATAGCGGGGAGGGTGTGTGTGTGTGTGTGTGTATATAGCGGGGAGGGTGTGTGTGTGTGCGTATATAGCGGGGAGGGTGTGTGTGTGTGTGTATATAGCGGGGAGGGTGTGTGTGTGTGTATATAGCGGGGAGGGTGTGTGTGTGTGTGTGTATATAGCGGGGAGGGTGTGTGTGTGTGTGTGTATATAGCAGGGAGGGTGTGTGTGTGTGTGTGTGTGTGTGTGTATATAGCGGGGAGGGTGTGTGTGTGTGTGTGTATATAGCGGGGAGGGTGTGTGTGTGTGTGTGTATATAGCGGGGAGAGTGTGTGTGTGTGTGTGTGTGTATATAGCGGGGAGAGTGTGTGTGTGTGTGTGTATATAGCGGGGAGGGTGTGTGTGTGTGTGTGTGTATATAGCGGGGAGGGTGTGTGTGTGTGTGTGTATATAGCGGGGAGGGTGTGTGTGTGTGTGTATATAGCGGGGACGGTGTGTGTGTGTGTGTGTGTGTATATAGCGGGGACGGTGTGTGTATATAGCGGGGAGGGTGTGTGTGTGTGTATATAGCGGGGAGGGTGTGTGTGTGTGTGTATAGCGGGGAGGGTGTGTGTGTGTGTGTGTATATAGCGGGGAGGGTGTGTGTGTGTGTGTATATAGCGGGGAGGGTGTGTGTGTGTGTGTGTGTATATATAGCGGGGACGGTGTGTGTGTGTGTATATAGCGGGGAGGGTGTGTGTGTGTGTATATAGCGGGGAGGGTGTGTGTGTGTGTATATAGCGGGGAGGGTGTGTGTGTGTGTATATAGCGGGGAGGGTGTGTGTGTGTGTATATAGCGGGGAGGGTGTGTGTGTGTGTATATAGAGGGGAGGGTGTGTGTGTATATAGCGGGGAGGGTGTGTGTGTGTATATAGCGGGGAGGGTGTGTGTGTGTATATAGCGGGGAGGGAGTGTGTGTGTATATAGCGGGGAGGGTGTGTGTGTGTATATAGCGGGGAGGGTGTGTGTGTGTGTGTATATAGCGGGGAGGGTGTGTGTGTGTGTGTATATTGTGGGGAGGGTGTGTGTGTGTGTGTATAGCGGGGAGGGTGTGTGTGTGTGTGTGTATATAGCGGGGAGGTTGTGTGTGTGTGTATATAGCGGGGAGGTTGTGTGTGTGTGTGTATATAGCGGGGAGGGTGTGTGTGTGTGTATATAGCGGGGAGGGCGTGTGTGTGTGTATATAGCGGGGAGGGTGTGTGTGTGTGTATATAGCGGGGAGGGTGTGTGTGTGTGTATATAGCGGGGAGGGTGTGTGTGTGTGTATATAGCGGGGAGGGTGTGTGTGTGTATATAGCGGGGAGGGTGTGTGTGTGTGTATATAGCGGGGAGGGTGTGTGTGTGTGTATATAGCGGGGAGGGTGTGTGTGTGTGTATATAGCGGGGAGGGTGTGTGTGTGTGTATATAGCGGGGAGGGTGTGTGTGTGTGTATATAGCGGGGAGGGTGTGTGTGTGTGTATATAGCGGGGAGGGTGTGTGTGTATATAGCGGGGAGGGTGTGTGTGTATATAGCGGGGAGGGTGTGTGTGTATATAGCGGGGAGGGTGTGTGTGTATATAGCGGGGAGGGTGTGTGTGTGTGTGTGTATAGCGGGGAGGGTGTGTGTGTGTGTGTGTATATAGCGGGGAGGGTGTGTGTGTGTGTGTGTATATAGCGGGGAGGGTGTGTGTGTGTGTGTATATAGCGGGGAGGGTGTGTGTGTGTGTATATAGCGGGGAGGGTGTGTGTGTGTGTATATAGCGGGGAGGGTGTGTGTGTGTGTATATAGCGGGGAGGGTGTGTGTGTGTGTATATAGCGGGGAGGGTGTGTGTGTATATAGCGGGGAGGGTGTGTGTGTATATAGCGGGGAGGGTGTGTGTGTATATAGCGGGGAGGGTGTGTGTGTATATAGCGGGGAGGGTGTGTGTGTGTGTGTGTATAGCGGGGAGGGTGTGTGTGTGTGTGTGTATATAGCGGGGAGGGTGTGTGTGTGTGTGTGTATATAGCGGGGAGGGTGTGTGTGTGTGTGTATATAGCGGGGAGAGTGTGTGTGTGTGTATATAGCGGGGAGAGTGTGTGTGTGTGTGTGTATATAGCGGGGAGGGTGTGTGTGTGTGTGTATATAGCGGGGAGGGTGTGTGTGTGTGTATATAGCGGGGTGGGTGTGTGTGTGTGTATATAGCGGGGTGGGTGTGTGTGTGTGTATATAGCGGGGTGGGTGTGTGTGTGTGTATATAGCGGGGTGGGTGTGTGTGTGTGTATATAGCGGGGTGGGTGTGTGTGTGTGTATATAGCGGGGTGGGTGTGTGTGTGTGTATATAGCGGGGTGGGTGTGTGTGTGTGTATATAGCGGGGTGGGTGTGTGTGTGTATATAGCGGGGAGGGTGTGTGTGTGTATATAGCGGGGAGGGTGTGTGTGTGTCTGTATATAGCGGGGAGGGTGTGTGTGTGTGTGTATATAGCGGGGAGGGTGTGTGTGTGTATATAGCGGAGAGGGTGTGTGTGTGTGTATATAGCGGGGTGGGTGTGTGTGTGTGTATATAGCGGGGTGGGTGTGTGTGTGTGTATATAGCGGGGTGGGTGTGTGTGTGTGTATATAGCGGGGAGGGTGTGTGTGTGTGTATATAGCGGGGAGGGTGTGTGTGTGTATATAGCGGGGAGGGTGTGTGTGTGTGTATATAGCGGGGAGGGTGTGTGTGTGTGTATATAGCGGGGAAGGTGTGTGTGTGTGTATATAGCGGGGAGGGTGTGTGTGTGTGTAAATAGCGGGGTGGGTGTGTGTGTGTGTATATAGCGGGGAGGGTGTGTGTGTATATAGCGGGGAGGGTGTGTGTGTATATAGCGGGGAGGGTGTGTGTGTGTGTGTATATAGCGGGGAGGGTGTGTGTGTGTGTGTGTGTATATAGCGGGGAGGGTGTGTGTGTGTGTATATAGCGGGGAGGGTGTGTGTGTGTGTGTGTATATAGCGGGGAGGGTGTGTGTGTGTGTATATAGCGGGGAGGGTGTGTGTTTGTATATAGCGGGGATGGTGTGTGTGTGTGTATATAGCGGGGAGGGTGTGTGTGTGTGTATATAGCGGGGAGGGTGTGTGTGTGTGTATATAGCGGGGAGGGTGTGTGTGTGTGTATGTATATAGCGGGGAGGGTGTGTGTGTGTGTGTATATAGCGGGGAGGGTGTGTGTGTGTGTGTATATAGCGGGGAGGGTGTGTGTGTGTGTATATAGCGGGGAGGGTGTGTGTGTGTGTGTGTATATAGCGGGGAGGTTGTGTGTGTGTGTATATAGCGGGGAGGTTGTGTGTGTGTGTGTATATAGCGGGGTGGGTGTGTGTGTGTGTATATAGCGGGGAGGGTGTGTGTGTGTGTATATAGCGGGGAGGGTGTGTGTGTGTGTATATAGCGGGGAGGGTGTGTGTGTGTGTATATAGCGGGGAGGGTGTGTGTGTGTGTATATAGCGGGGAGGGTGTGTGTGTGTGTATATAGCGGGGAGGGTGTGTGTGTGTGTATATAGCGGGGAGGGTGTGTGTGTGTGTATATAGCGGGGAGGGTGTGTGTGTATATAGCGGGGAGGGTGTGTGTGTATATAGCGGGGAGGGTGTGTGTGTGTGTATATAGCGGGGAGGGTGTGTGTGTGTGTATATAGCGGGGAGGGTGTGTGTGTATATAGCGGGGAGGGTGTGTGTGTGTGTATATAGCGGGGAGGGTGTGTGTGTGTGTATATAGCGGGGAGGGTGTGTGTGTGTGTATATAGCGGGGAGGGTGTGTGTGTGTGTGTCTATAGCGGGGAGGGTGTGTGTGTGTGTGTCTATAGCGGGGAGGGTGTGTGTGTGTGTATATAGCGGGGAGGGTGTGTGTGTGTGTATATCGCGGGGAGGGTGTGTGTGTGTGTATATAGCGGGGAGGGTGTGTGTGTGTGTGTATATAGCGGGGAGGGTGTGTGTGTGTGTGTGTATATAGCGGGGAGGGTGTGTGTGTGTGTATATAGCGGGGAGGGTGTGTGTGTGTGTGTGTGTGTGTGTATATAGCGGGGAGATTGTGTGTGTGTGTATATAGCGGGGAGGGCGTGTGTGTGTGTATATAGCGGGGAGGGCGTGTGTGTGTGTATATAGCGGGGAGGGTGTGTGTGTGTATATAGCGGGGAGGGTGTGTGTGTGTGTATATAGCGGGGAGGGTGTGTGTGTATATAGCGGGGAGGGTGTATGTGTATATAGCGGGGAGGGTGTGTGTGTATATAGCGGGGTGGGTGTGTGTGTATATAGCGGGGAGGGTGTGTGTGTGTCTGTATATAGCGGGGAGGGTGTGTGTGTGTCTGTATATAGCGGGGAGGGTGTGTGTGTGTATATAGCGGGGTGGGTGTGTGTATATAGCGGGGTGGGTGTGTGTGTGTGTGTATATAGCGGGGAGGGTGTGTGTGTGTGTGTATATAGCGGGGAGGGTGTGTGTGTGTCTGTATATAGCGGGGAGGGTGTGTGTGTGTGTGTATATAGCGGGGAGGGTGTGTGTGTGTGTGTGTGTATATAGCGGGGAGGGTGTGTGTGTGTGTATATAGCGGGGTGGGTGTGTGTGTGTGTATATAGCGGGGTGGGTGTGTGTGTGTGTATATAGCGGGGTGGGTGGGTGTGTGTGTATATAGCGGGGAGGGTGTGTGTGTGTGTATATAGCGGGGAGGGTGTGTGTGTGTGTATATAGCGGGGAGGGTGTGTGTGTGTGTATATAGCGGGGTGGGTGTGTGTGTGTGTATATAGCGGGGTGTGTGTGTGTGTGTGTATATAGCGGGGAGGGAGTGTGTGTGTGTATATAGCGGGGAGGGAGTGTGTGTGTGTATATAGCGGGGAGGGAGTGTATGTGTGTATATAGCGGGGAGGGTGTGTGTGTGTGTATATAGCGGGGAGGGTGTGTGTGTATATAGCGGGGAGGGTGTGTGTGTATATAGCGGGGAGGGTGTGTGTGTATATAGCGGGGAGGGTGTGTGTGTGTGTGTATATAGCGGGGAGGGTGTGTGTGTGTGTGTATATAGCGGGGAGGGTGTGTGTGTGTGTGTATATAGCGGGGAGGGTGTGTGTGTGTGTATATAGCGGGGAGGGTGTGTGTGTGTGTATATAGCGGGGAGGGTGTGTGTGTGTGTATATAGCGGGGAGGGTGTGTGTGTGTGTGTGTGTATATAGCGGGGAGGGTGTGTGTGTGTATATAGCGGGGAGGGTGTGTGTGTGTGTATGTGTGTATATAGCGGGGAGGGTGTGTGTGTGTGTATATAGCGGGGAGGGTGTGTGTGTGTGTATATAGCGGGGAGGGTGTGTGTGTGTGTGTATATATGGGTGTGGGGGTGTGTGTGTGTATATGGGTGTGGGGGTGTGTGTGTGTATATGGGTGTGGGGGTGTGTGTGTGTGTATATGGGTGTGGGTGTGTGTGTGTGTGTGTATATGGGTGTGGGGGTGTGTGTGTATATGGGTGTGGGGGTGTGTGTATGTGTGTGTATGTGTATATGTGTATGGCTGTGTATGGGTGTGTTTGTGTGTATATGGGTATGGGTGTGTGTGTGTGTATATGGGTGTGGGTGTGTGTATGTGAGTATATGGGTATGGGTGTGTGTGTGTGTATGGGTGTGTGTGTGTGTGTATGGGTGTGTGTGTGTGTGTATGGGTGTGTGTGTGTGTGTATGTGGGTGTGGGTGTGTGTGTGTGTATATGGGTGTGGGTGTGTGTGTATATGTGTATGGCTGTGTATGGGTGTGTGTGTGTGTGTGTGCATGGGTGTGTGTGTGTGTGTGTGTATATAGTGGGGAGGGTGTGTGTATATAGCGGGGAGGGTGTGTGTGTGTGTATATAGCGGGGAGGGTGTGTGTGTGTGAAAATAGCGGGGAGGGTGTGTGTGTATATAGCGGGGAGGGTGTGTGTGTGTATATAGCGGGGAGGGTGTGTGTGTGCATATGGCGGGGAGGGTGTGTGTGTGTGTGTATATAGCGGGGAGGGTGTGTGTGTGTGTGTGTATATAGCGGGGAGGGTGTGTGTGTGTGTGTGTATATAGCGGGGAGGGTGTGTTTGTGTGTATAGCGGGGAGGGTGTGTGTGTGTGTATATAGCGGGGAGCGTGTGTGTGTGTGTGTGTATATGGCGGGGAGGGTGTGTGTGTGTGTGTGTATATGGCGGGGAGGGTGTGTGTGTGTATAGCGGGGAGGGTGTGTGTGTGTATAGCGGGGAGGGTGTGTGTGTGTGTGTATAGCGGGGAGGGTGTGTGTTTGTGTGTATATAGCGGGGAGGGTGTGTGTGTGTTTGTATATAGCGGGGAGGGTGTGTGTGTGTTTGTATATAGCGGGGAGGGTGTGTGTGTATGTATATAGCGGGGAGGGTGTGTGTGTGTGTATATATGGGTGTGGGGGTGTGTGTGTGTGTATATGGGTGTGGGGGTGTGTGTGTGTGTATATGGGTGTGGGGGTGTGTGTGTGTGTGTATATGGGTGTGGGGGTGTGTGTGTGTTTATATGGGTGTGGGTGTGTGTGTGTATATGGGTGTGGGTGTGTGTGTGTATATGGGTGTGGGGGTGTGTGTATGTGTGTGTATGTGTATATGTGTATGGCTGTGTATGGGTGTGTGTGTGTGTGTATATGGGTAAGGGTGTGTGTGTGTGTATGGGTGTGGGTGTGTGTGTGTGAGTATATGGGTATGGGTGTGTGTGTGTGTGTATGGGTGTGTGTGTGTGTGTGTATGGGTGTGTGTGTGTGTGTATATGGGTGTGGGTGTGTGTGTGTGTATGTGGGTGTGGGTGTGTGTGTATGTGTATATGTGTATGGCTGTGTATGGGTGTGTGTGTGTGTGCATGGGTGTGTGTGAGTGTGTATATAGCGGGGAGGGTGTGTGTGTGTGTATATAGCGGGGAGGGTGTGTGTGTGTGTGTGTATATAGCGGGGAGGGTGTGTGTGTGTGTGTGTATATAGCGGGGAGGGTGTGTGTGTGTGTGTGTGTATATAGCGGGGAGGGTGTGTGTGTGTGTGTATATAGCGGGGAGGGTGTGTGTGTGTATATAGCGGGGAGGGTGTGTGTGTGTATATAGCGGGGAGGGTGTGTGTGTGTATATAGCGGGGAGGGTGTGTGTGTGTATATAGCGGGGAGGGTGTGTGTGTGTATATAGCGGGGAGGGTGTGTGTGTGTGTATATAGCGGGGAGGGTGTGTGTGTGTGTGTATATAGCGGGGAGGGTGTGTGTGTGTGTATATAGCGGGGAGGGTGTGTGTGTGTGTGTATATAGCGGGGAGGGTGTGTGTGTATAGCGGGGAGGGTGTGTGTGTATAGCGGGGAGGGTGTGTGTGTATAGCGGGGAGGGTGTGTGTGTATAGCGGGGAGGGTGTGTGTGTGTATATAGCGGGGAGGGTGTGTGTGTGTATATAGCGGGGAGGGTGTGTGTGTGTATATAGCGGGGAGGGTGTGTGTGTGTGTATATAGCGGGGAGGGTGTGTGTGTGTGTGTATATAGCGGGGAGGGTGTGTGTGTGTGTGTATATAGCGGGGAGGGTGTGTGTGTGTGTGTATATAGCGGGGAGGGTGTGTGTGTGTGTATATAGCGGGGAGGGTGTGTGTGTGTGTGTATATAGCGGGGAGGGTGTGTGTGTGTTTATATAGCGGGGAGGGTGTGTGTGTATATAGCGGGGAGGGTGTGTGTGTGTATATAGCGGGGAGGCTGTGTGTGTGTGTATGGCGGGGAGGGTGTGTGTGTGTGTGTATAGCGGGGAGGGTGTGTGTGTGTGTGTATAGCGGGGAGGGTGTGTGTGTGTGTATATAGCGGGGAGGGTGTGTGTGTCTGTGTATATAGCGGGGAGGGTGTGTGTGTGTATGTATATAGCGGGGAGGGTGTGTGTGTGTGTGTATATAGCGGGGAGGGTGTGTGTGTGTGTGTATATAGCGGGGAGGGTGTGTGTGTGTGTGTATATAGCGGGGAGGGTGTGTGTGTGTGTGTATATAGCGGGGAGGGTGTGTGTGTGTGTATATAGCGGGGAGGGTGTCTGTGTGTGTATGTAGCGGGGAGGGTGTGTGTGTGTGTATATAGCGGGGAGGGTGTGTGTGTGTGTGTATATAGCGGGGAGGGTGTGTGTGTGTATATAGCGGGGAGGGTGTGTGTGTGTATATAGCGGGGAGGGTGTGTGTGTGTATATAGCGGGGAGGGTGTGTGTGTGTATATAGCGGGGAGGGTGTGTGTGTGTATATAGCGGGGAGGGTGTGTGTGTGTGTATATAGCGGGGAGGGTGTGTGTGTGTGTGTATATAGCGGGGAGGGTGTGTGTGTGTGTATATAGCGGGGAGGGTGTGTGTGTGTGTGTATATAGCGGGGAGGGTGTGTGTGTATAGCGGGGAGGGTGTGTGTGTATAGCGGGGAGGGTGTGTGTGTATAGCGGGGAGGGTGTGTGTGTATAGCGGGGAGGGTGTGTGTGTGTATATAGCGGGGAGGGTGTGTGTGTGTATATAGCGGGGAGGGTGTGTGTGTGTATATAGCGGGGAGGGTGTGTGTGTGTGTATATAGCGGGGAGGGTGTGTGTGTGTGTGTATATAGCGGGGAGGGTGTGTGTGTGTGTGTATATAGCGGGGAGGGTGTGTGTGTGTGTATATAGCGGGGAGGGTGTGTGTGTGTGTGTATATAGCGGGGAGGGTGTGTGTGTGTTTATATAGCGGGGAGGGTGTGTGTGTATATAGCGGGGAGGGTGTGTGTGTGTATATAGCGGGGAGGCTGTGTGTGTGTGTATGGCGGGGAGGGTGTGTGTGTGTGTGTATAGCGGGGAGGGTGTGTGTGTGTGTGTATAGCGGGGAGGGTGTGTGTGTGTGTATATAGCGGGGAGGGTGTGTGTGTGTGTGTATATAGCGGGGAGGGTGTGTGTGTGTATGTATATAGCGGGGAGGGTGTGTGTGTGTGTGTATATAGCGGGGAGGGTGTGTGTGTGTGTGTATATAGCGGGGAGGGTGTGTGTGTGTGTGTATATAGCGGGGAGGGTGTGTGTGTGTGTGTATATAGCGGGGAGGGTGTGTGTGTGTGTATATAGCGGGGAGGGTGTCTGTGTGTGTATGTAGCGGGGAGGGTGTGTGTGTGTGTATATAGCGGGGAGGGTGTGTGTGTGTGTATATAGCGGGGAGGGTGTGTGTGTATATAGCGGGGACGGTGTGTGTGTGTATATAGCGGGGAGGGTGTGTGTGTGTGTATATAGCGGGGAGGGTGTGTGTGTGTGTGTATATAGCGGGGAGGGTGTGTGTGTCTGTGTATATAGCGGGGAGGGTGTGTGTGTGTGTATATAGCGGGGAGGGTGTGTGTGTGTGTGTATATAGCGGGGAGGGTGTGTGTGTGTGTATATAGCGGGGAGGGTGTGTGTGTGTGTATATAGCGGGGAGGGTGTGTGTGTGTGTATATAGCGGGGAGGGTGTGTGTGTGTGTATATAGCGGGGAGGGTGTGTGTGTGTGTATATAGCGGGGAGGGTGTGTGTGTGTGTATATAGCGGGGAGTGTGTGTGTGTATATAGCGGGGAGGGTGTGTGTGTGTATATAGCGGGGAGGGTGTGTGTGTGTGTATGGCGGGGAGGGTGTGTGTGTGTGTGTATATAGCGGGGAGCGTGTGTGTGTGTGTGTATATAGCGGGGAGGGTGTGTGTGTGTTTATATGGCGGGGAGGGTGTGTGTGTGTGTGTATATGGCGGGGAGGGTGTGTGTGTGTATAGCGGGGAGGGTGTGTGTGTGTGTATAGTGGGGAGGGTGTGTGTGTGTATATAGCGGGGAGGGTGTGTGTGTCTGTGTATATAGCGGGGAGAGTGTGTGTGTGTGGATATAGCGGGGAGGGTGTGTGTGTGTGTGGATATAGCGGGGAGGGTGTCTGTGTGTGTATATAGCGGGGAGGGTGTCTGTGTGTGTATATAGCGGGGAGGGTGTGTGTGTGTGTATATAGCGGGGAGGGTGTGTGTGTGTATATAGCGGGGAGGGTGTGTGTGTGTGTATATAGCGGGGAGGGTGTGTGTGTGTGTATGGCGGGGAGGGTGTGTGTGTGTGTATAGCGGGGAGGGTGTGTGTGTGTGTATAGCGGGGAGGGTGTGTGTGTGTGTGTATATAGCGGGGAGGGTGTGTGTGTCTGTGTATATAGCGGGGAGGGTGTGTGTGTGTATGTATATAGCGGGGAGGGTGTGTGTGTGTGTGTGTATATAGCGGGGAGGGTGTGTGTGTGTGTGTGTATATAGCGGGGAGGGTGTGTGTGTGTGTATATAGCGGGGAGGGTGTCTGTGTGTGTATGTAGCGGGGAGGGTGTGTGTGTGTGTATATAGCGGGGAGGGTGTGTGTGTGTGTATATAGCGGGGAGGGTGTGTGTGTATATAGCGGGGAGGGTGTGTGTGTGTATATAGCGGGGAGGGTGTGTGTGTGTGTATATAGCGGGGAGGGTGTGTGTGTGTGTGTATATAGCGGGGAGGGTGTGTGTGTCTGTGTATATAGTGGGGAGGGTGTGTGTGTGTGTGTATATAGCGGGGAGGGTGTGTGTGTCTGTGTATATAGCGGGGAGGGTGTGTGTGTGTATGTATATAGCGGGGAGGGTGTGTGTGTGTGTGTGTATATAGCGGGGAGGGTGTGTGTGTATATAGCGGGGAGGGTGTGTGTGTGTGTATATAGCGGGGAGGGTGTCTGTGTGTGTATGTAGCGGGGAGGGTGTGTGTGTGTGTGTATGTAGCGGGGAGGGTGTGTGTGTGTGTATATAGCGGGGAGGGTGTGTGTGTATATAGCGGGGAGGGTGTGTGTGTGTATATAGCGGGGAGGGTGTGTGTGTGTGTATATAGCGGGGAGGGTGTGTGTGTGTGTGTATATAGCGGGGAGGGTGTGTGTGTCTGTGTATATAGTGGGGAGGGTGTGTGTGTGTGTGTATATAGCGGGGAGGGTGTGTGTGTGTGTATATAGCGGGGAGGGTGTGTGTGTGTGTATATAGCGGGGAGGGTGTGTGTGTATATAGCGGGGAGGGTGTGTGTGTATATAGCGGGGAGGGTGTGTGTGTGTATATAGCGGGGAGGGTGTGTGTGTGTGTGTACAGCGGGGAGGGTGTGTGTGTGTGTGTATATAGCGGGGAGCGTGTGTGTGTGTGTGTATATAGCGGGGAGGGTGTGTGTGTGTTTATATGGCGGGGAGGGTGTGTGTGTGTGTATATGGCGGGGAGGGTGTGTGTGTGTATAGCGGGGAGGGTGTGTGTGTGTGTATAGTGGGGAGGGTGTGTGTGTGTGTATATAGCGGGGAGGGTGTGTGTGTCTGTGTATATAGCGGGGAGGGTGTGTGTGTGTGGATATAGCGGGGAGGGTGTGTGTGTGTGTGTATATAGCGGGGAGGGTGTGTGTGTGTGTATATAGCGGGGAGGGTGTCTGTGTGTGTATATAGCGGGGAGGGTGTGTGTGTGTGTATATAGCGGGGAGGGTGTGTGTGTGTGTATATAGCGGGGAGGGTGTGTGTGTGTGTATATAGCGGGGAGGGTGTGTGTGTGTGTATATAGCGGGGAGGGTGTGTGTGTGTGTATATAGCGGGGAGGGTGTGTGTGTGTGTATATAGCGGGGAGGGTGTGTGTGTGTGTATATAGCGGGGAGGGTGTGTGTGTATATAGCGGGGAGGGTGTGTGTGTATATAGCGGGGAGGGTGTGTGTGTATATAGCGGGGAGGGTGTGTGTGTATATAGCGGGGAGGGTGTGTGTGTGTGTATATAGCGGGGAGGGTGTGTGTGTGTGTATATAGCGGGGAGGGTGTGTGTGTGTGTATATAGCGGGGAGGGTGTGTGTGTGTGTATATAGCGGGGAGGGTGTGTGTGTGTGTATATAGCGGGGAGGGTGTGTGTGTGTATATAGCGGGGAGGGTGTGTGTGTGTGTATATAGCGGGGAGGGTGTGTGTGTGTGTGTATATAGCGGGGAGGGTGTGTGTGTGTGTGTATATAGCGGGGAGGGTGTGTGTGTGTATATAGCGGGGAGGGTGTGTGTGTGTGTATATAGCGGGGAGGGTGTGTGTGTGTGTATATAGCGGGGAGGGTGTGTGTGTGTGTGTGTATATAGCGGGGAGGGTGTGTGTGTGTGTATATAGCGGGGAGGGTGTGTGTGTGTGTATATAGCGGGGAGGGTGTGTGTGTGTGTATATAGCGGGGAGGGTGTGTGTGTGTGTGTGTATATAGCGGGGAGGGTGTGTGTGTGTGTATATAGCGGGGAGGGTGTGTGTGTGTGTATATAGCGGGGAGGGTGTGTGTGTGTGTGTATAGCGGGGAGGGTGTGTGTGTGTGTGTATAGCGGGGAGGGTGTGTGTGTGTGTGTATAGCGGGGAGGGTGTGTGTGTGTGTGTGTATAGCGGGGAGGGTGTGTGTGTGTGTGTGTGTGTGTATAGCGGGGAGGGTGTGTGTGTGTGTGTGTGTATATAGCGGGGAGCGTGTGTGTGTGTGTGTATATAGCGGGGAGCGTGTGTGTGTGTGTGTATATAGCGGGGAGGGTGTGTGTGTGTGTATATAGCGGGGAGGGTGTGTGTGTATATAGCGGGGAGGGTGTGTGTGTATATAGCGGGGAGGGTGTGTGTGTGTATATAGCGGGGAGGGTGTGTGTGTGTGTATGGCGAGGAGGGTGTGTGTGTGTGTATAGCGGGGAGGGTGTGTGTGTGTGTGTATAGCGGGGAGGGTGTGTGTGTGTGTATAGCGGGGAGGGTGTGTGTGTGTGTGTATAGCGGGGAGGGTGTGTGTGTGTGTGTGTATAGCGGGGAGGGTGTGTGTGTGTGTGTGTGTGTGTGTGTATAGCGGGGAGGGTGTGTGTGTGTGTGTGTATATAGCGGGGAGCGTGTGTGTGTGTGTATATAGCGGGGAGGGTGTGTGTGTGTGTATATAGCGGGGAGGGTGTGTGTGTGTGTATATAGCGGGGAGGGTGTGTGTGTGTGTGTATATGGCGGGGAGGGTGTGTGTGTGTGTGTATATGGCGGGGAGGGTGTGTGTGTGTGTGTATATGGCGGGGAGGGTGTGTGTGTGTATATGGCGGGGAGGGTGTGTGTGTGTGTATGGCGAGGAGGGTGTGTGTGTGTGTATAGCGGGGAGGGTGTGTGTGTGTGTGTATAGCGGGGAGGGTGTGTGTGTGTGTGTATAGCGGGGAGGGTGTGTGTGTGTGTGTGTATAGCGGGGAGGGTGTGTGTGTGTGTGTATAGCGGGGAGGGTGTGTGTGTGTATAGCGGGGAGGGTGTGTGTGTGTGTGTGTATAGCGGGGAGGGTGTGTGTGTGTGTGTGTATAGCGGGGAGGGTGTGTGTGTGTGTGTGTGTGTGTGTGTGTGTGTGTATAGCGGGGAGGGTGTGTGTGTGTGTGTGTGTATAGCGGGGAGGGTGTGTGTGTGTGTGTGTGTATATAGCGGGGAGCGTGTGTGTGTGTGTATATATAGCGGGGAGCGTGTGTGTGTGTGTGTGTATATAGCGGGGAGGGTGTGTGTGTGTGTATATAGCGGGGAGGGTGTGTGTGTATATAGCGGGGAGGGTGTGTGTGTATATAGCGGGGAGGGTGTGTGTGTGTATATAGCGGGGAGGGTGTGTGTGTGTATATAGCGGGGAGGGTGTGTGTGTGTATATAGCGGGGAGGGTGTGTGTGTGTGTATGGCGAGGAGGGTGTGTGTGTGTGTATAGCGGGGAGGGTGTGTGTGTGTGTGTATAGCGGGGAGGGTGTGTGTGTGTGTGTGTGGAAAGCGGGGAGGGTGTGTGTGTGTGTGTGTGTATATAGCGGGGAGCGTGTGTGTGTGTGTATATATCGGGGAGGGTGTGTGTGTGTGTATATAGCGGGGAGGGTGTGTGTGTGTGTGTATATGGCGGGGAGGGTGTGTGTGTGTGTGTATATGGCGGGGAGGGTGTGTGTGTGTGTGTGTGTGTATATGGCGGGGAGGGTGTGTGTGTGTATATGGCGGGGAGGGTGTGTGTGTGTATAGCGGGGAGGGTGTGTGTGTGTGTATAGCGGGGAGGGTGTGTGTGTGTGTATAGCGGGGAGGGTGTGTGTGTGTGTATAGCGGGGAGGGTGTGTGTGTGTGTGTGTATATAGCGGGGAGGGTGTGTGTGTCTGTGTATATAGCGGGGAGGGTGTGTGTGTGTATGTATATAGCGGGGAGGGTGTGTGTGTGTGTATATAGCGGGGAGGATGTGTGTGTGTGTATATAGCGGGGAGGATGTGTGTGTGTGTGTGTATATAGCGGGGAGGGTGTGTGTGTATATAGCGGGGAGGGTGTGTGTGTATATGGCGGGGAGGGTGTGTGTGTGTGTGTATATAGCGGGGAGCGTGTGTGTGTGTATATAGCGGGGAGGGTGTGTGTGTGTGTGTATATGGCGGGGAGGGTGTGTGTGTGTATAGCGGGGAGGGTGTGTGTCTGTGTATAGCGGGGAGGGTGTGTGTGTGTGTGTATATAGCGGGGAGGGTGTGTGTGTCTGTGTATATAGCGGGGAGGGTGTGTGTGTGTATGTATATAGCGGGGAGGGTGTGTGTGTGTGTGTATATGGCGGGGAGGGTGTGTGTGTGTGTGTATATGGCGGGGAGGGTGTGTGTGTGTATAGCGGGGAGGGTGTGTGTGTGTCTGTATATGGCGGGGAGGGTGTGTGTGTGTATAGCGGGGAGGGTGTGTGTGTGTGTGTATATAGCGGGGAGGGTGTGTGTGTCTGTGTATATAGCGGGGAGGGTGTGTGTGTGTATGTATCTCGCGGGGAGGGTGTGTGTGTGTGTGTATATAGCGGGGAGGGTGTGTGTGTTTGTGTGTATATAGCGGGGAGGGTGTGTGTGTGTGTATATAGCGGGGAGGGTGTGTGTGTGTGTATATAGCGGGGAGGGTGTGTGTGTGTGTGTGTGTGTATATAGCGGGGAGGGTGTGTGTGTGTGTGTGTATATGGCGGGCGGGGTGTGTGTGTGTATAGCGGGGAGGGTGTGTGTGTGTGTGTATAGCGGGGATGGTGTGTGTGTATATAGCGGGGACGGTGTGTGTGTCTTTGTATATAGCGGGGAGGGTGTGTGTGTGTATGTATATAGCGGGGAGGGTGTGTGTGTGTGTGTATATAGCGGGGAGGGTGTGTGTGTGTATATAGCGGGGAGGGTGTGTGTGTGTGTGTATATAGCGGGGAGGGTGTGTGTGTATATAGCGGGGAGGGTGTGTGTGTATATAGCGGGGAGGGTGTGTGTGTGTGTGTATAGCGGGGAGGGTGTGTGTGTGTGTGTGTATAGCGGGGAGGGTGTGTGTGTGTGTGTGTGTATATAGCGGTGAGCGTGTGTGTGTGTGTGTATATAGCGGGGAGGGTGTGTGTGTGTGTATATAGCGGGGAGGGTGTGTGTGTGTATATGGCGGGGAGGGTGTGTGTGTGTGTATATGGCGGGGAGGGTGTGTGTGTGTATAGCGGGGAGGGTGTGTGTGTGTGTATAGCGGGGAGGGTGTGTGTGTGTGTATAGCGGGGAGGGTGTGTGTGTGTATATAGCGGGGAGGGTGTGTGTGTCTGTGTATATAGCGGGGAGGGTGTGTGTGTGTGTATGTATCTCGCGGGGAGGGTGTGTGTGTGTGTATATAGCGGGGAGGGTGTGTGTGTTTGTGTGTATATAGCGGGGAGGGTGTGTGTGTGTGTATATAGCGGGGAGGGTGTGTGTGTGTGTATATAGCGGGGAGGGTGTGTGTGTGTGTATATAGCGGGGAGGGTGTGTGTGTGTGTATATAGCGGGGAGGGTGTGTGTGTGTGTATATATAGCGGGGAGGGTGTGTGTGTCTGTGTATATAGCGGGGAGGGTGTGTGTGTGTATGTATATAGCGGGGAGGGTGTGTGTGTGTGTGTATATGGCGGGGAGGGTGTGTGTGTGTGTGTATATGGCGGGGAGGGTGTGTGTGTGTATATAGCGGGGAGGGTGTGTGTGTGTGTGTATATAGCGGGGAGGGTGTGTGTGTGTGTGTATATAGCGGGGAGGGTGTGTGTGTGTGTGTATATAGCGGGGAGGGTGTGTGTGTGTGTGTATATAGCGGGGAGGGTGTGTGTGTGTGTGTATATAGTGGGGAGGGTGTGTGTGTGTGTATATAGCGGGGAGGGTGTGTGTGTGTGTATATAGCGGGGAGGGTGTGTGTGTGTGTATAGCGGGGAGGGTGTGTGTATATAGCGGGGACGGTGTGTGTGTCTGTGTATATAGCGGGGAGGGTGTGTGTGTGTATGTATATAGCGGGGAGGGTGTGTGTGTGTGTGTATATAGCGGGGAGGGTGTGTGTGTGTGTATATAGCGGGGAGGGTGTGTGTGTGTGTATATAGCGGGGAGGGTGTGTGTGTATATAGCGGGGAGGGTGTGTGTGTGTGTGTGTGTGTATAGCGGGGAGGGTGTGTGTGTGTGTGTATAGCGGGGAGGGTGTGTGTGTGTGTGTATAGCGGGGAGGGTGTGTGTGTGTGTGTGTGTATATAGCGGTGAGCGTGTGTGTGTGTGTGTATATGGCGGGGAGGGTGTGTGTGTGTGTATATGGCGGGCGGGGTGTGTGTGTGTATAGCGGGGAGGGTGTGTGTGTGTGTGTATAGCGGGGAGGGTGTGTGTGTATATAGCGGGGACGGTGTGTGTGTCTGTGTATATAGCGGGGAGGGTGTGTGTGTGTATGTATATAACGGGGAGGGTGTGTGTGTGTGTGTATATAGCGGGGAGGGTGTGTGTGTGTGTATATAGCGGGGAGGGTGTGTGTGTGTGTATATAGCGGGGAGGGTGTGTGTGTATATAGCGGGGAGGGTGTGTGTGTGTGTGTATAGCGGGGAGGGTGTGTGTGTGTGTGTATAGCGGGGAGGGTGTGTGTGTGTGTGTATAGCGGGGAGGGTGTGTGTGTGTGTGTGTGTATATAGCGGTGAGCGTGTGTGTGTGTGTGTATATAGCGGGGAGGGTGTGTGTGTGTGTATATAGCGGGGAGGGTGTGTGTGTGTGTGTGTATATGGCGGGGAGGGTGTGTGTGTGTGTGTGTATATGGCGGGGAGGGTGTGTGTGTGTATAGCGGGGAGGGTGTGTGTGTGTGTATAGCGGGGAGGGTGTGTGTGTGTGTATAGCGGGGAGGGTGTGTGTGTGTGTGTATATAGCGGGGAGGGTGTGTGTGTCTGTGTATATAGCGGGGAGGGTGTGTGTGTGTATGTATATAGCGGGGAGGGTGTGTGTGTGTGTGTATATAGCGGGGAGGGTGTGTGTGTGTGTGTATATAGCGGGGAGGATGTGTGTGTGTGTGTATATAGCGGGGAGGGTGTGTGTGTATATAGCGGGGAGGGTGTGTGTGTGTGTGTATATGGCGGGGAGGGTGTGTGTGTGTATATAGCGGGGAGCGTGTGTGTGTGTGTGTATATGGCGGGGAGGGTGTGTGTGTGTGTGTGTATATGGCGGGGAGGGTGTGTGTGTGTATAGCGGGGAGGGTGTGTGTGTGTGTATAGCGGGGAGGGTGTGTGTGTGTGTGTATATATAGCGGGGAGGGTGTGTGTGTCTGTGTATATAGCGGGGAGGGTGTGTGTGTGTATGTATATAGCGGGGAGGGTGTGTGTGTGTGTGTATATGGCGGGGAGGGTGTGTGTGTGTGTGTATATGGCGGGGAGGGTGTGTGTGTGTATATAGCGGGGAGGGTGTGTGTGTGTGTGTATATAGCGGGGAGGGTGTGTGTGTGTGTGTATATAGCGGGGAGGGTGTGTGTGTGTGTGTATATAGCGGGGAGGGTGTGTGTGTGTGTGTATATAGCGGGGAGGGTGTGTGTGTGTGTGTATATAGCGGGGAGGGTGTGTGTGTGTGTATATAGCGGGGAGGGTGTGTGTGTGTGTATATAGCGGGGAGGGGGTGTGTGTGTGTGTGTGTATATAGCGGGGAGGGTGTGTGTGTGTGTGTATATGGCGGGGAGGGTGTGTGTGTGTCTGTATATGGCGGGGAGGGTGTGTGTGTGTATAGCGGGGAGGGTGTGTGTGTGTGTGTGTATATAGCGGGGAGGGTGTGTGTGTGTGTGTATATAGCGGGGAGGGTATGTGTGTGTGTATATAGCGGGGAGGGTGTGTGTGTGTGTATATAGCGGGGAGGGTGTGTGTGTGTGTATATAGCGGGGAGGGTGTGTGTGTGTGTATATAGCGGGGAGGGGGTGTGTGTGTGTGTGTATATAGCGGGGAGGGTGTGTGTGTGTGTGTGTATATGGCGGGGAGGGTGTGTGTGTGTGTATATGGCGGGCGGGGTGTGTGTGTGTATAGCGGGGAGGGTGTGTGTGTGTGTGTATAGCGGGGAGGGTGTGTGTGTGTGTGTATAGCGGGGAGGGTGTGTGTGTGTGTGTATATAGCGGGGAGGGTGTGTGTGTCTGTGTATATAGCGGGGAGGGTGTGTGTGTATGTATATAGCGGGGAGGGTGTGTGTGTGTGTATATAGCGGGGGGGGGTGTGTGTGTGTGTGTGTATATAGCGGGGAGGGTGTGTGTGTGTGTATATGGCGGGGAGGGTATGTGTGTGTGTGTGTGTGTATATGGCGGGGAGGGTGTGTGTGTGTGTGTATATGGCGGGGAGGGTGTGTGTGTGTGTGTGTGTATATGGCGGGGAGGGTGTGTGTGTGTGTGTATATGGCGGGGAGGGTGTGTGTGTGTGTGTGTATATGGCGGGGAGGGTGTGTGTGTGTGTGTATAGCGGGGAGGGTGTGTGTGTGTGTATATAGCGGGGAGGGTGTGTGTGTGTGTATATAGCGGGGAGGATGTGTGTGTGTGTGTATATAGCGGGGAGGATGTGTGTGTGTGTGTATATAGCGGGGAGGGTGTGTGTGTATATAGCGGGGAGGGTGTGTGTGTGTGTGTGTATATGGCGGGGAGGGTGTGTGTGTGTGTATATAGCGGGGAGCGTGTGTGTGTGTGTATATAGCGGGGAGGGTGTGTGTGTGTGTATATGGCGGGGAGGGTGTGTGTGTGTGTATATGGCGGGGAGGGTGTGTGTGTGTGTATATGGCGGGGAGGGTGTGTGTGTGTGTATATGGCGGGGAGGGTGTGTGTGTGTGTGTATATGGCGGGGAGGGTGTGTGTGTGTATATAGCGGGGAGGGTGTGTGTGTCTGTGTATATAGCGGGGAGGGTGTGTGTGTGTATGTATATAGCGGGGAGGGTGTGTGTGTGTGTATATGGCGGGCGGGGTGTGTGTGTGTATAGCGGGGAGGGTGTGTGTGTGTGTGTATATGGCGGGCGGGGTGTGTGTGTGTATAGCGGGGAGGGTGTGTGTGTGTGTGTATATAGCGGGGAGCGTGTGTGTGTGTGTGTATATAGCGGGGAGGGTGTGTGTGTGTGTATATAGCGGGGAGGGTGTGTGTGTATATAGCGGGGAGGGTGTGTGTATATAGCGGGGAGGGTGTCTGTGTGTGTATATAGCGGGGAGGGTGTGTGTGTGTATATAGCGGGGAGGGTGTGTGTGTGTGTATGGCGGGGAGGGTGTGTGTGTGTGTGTACAGCGGGGAGGGTGTGTGTGTGTGTGTATATAGCGGGGAGCGTGTGTGTGTGTATATAGCGGGGAGGGTGTGTGTGTGTTTATATGGCGGGGAGGGTGTGTGTGTGTGTATATGGCGGGGAGGGTGTGTGTGTGTATAGCGGGGAGGGTGTGTGTGTGTGTATAGTGGGGAGGGTGTGTGTGTGTGTATATGGCGGGGAGGGTGTGTGTGTGTGTGTATATGGCGGGGAGGGTGTGTGTGTGTATAGCGGGGAGGGTGTGTGTGTGTATATAGCGGGGAGGGTGTGTGTGTCTGTGTATATAGCGGGGATGGTGTGTGTGTGTATGTATATAGCGGGGAGGGTGTGTGTGTGTGTGTATATAGCGGGGAGGGTGTGTGTGTGTATATAGCGGGGAGGGTGTGTGTGTGTGTGTATGTATATAGCGGGGAGGGTGTGTGTGTGTGTATATGGCGGGGAGGGTGTGTGTGTGTGTGTATATGGCGGGCGGGGTGTGTGTGTGTATAGCGGGGAGGGTGTGTGTGTGTGTGTATGTAGCGGGGAGCGTGTGTGTGTGTGTGTGTGTATATAGCGGGGAGGGTGTGTGTGTGTGTATATAGCGGGGAGGGTGTGTGTGTATAGCGGGGAGGGTGTGTGTGTGTATATAGCGGGGAGGGTGTGTGTGTGTATGTATATAGCGGGGAGGGTGTGTGTGTGTGTATATGGCGGGGAGGGTGTGTGTGTGTGTGTATATGGCGGGCGGGGTGTGTGTGTGTATAGCGGGGAGGGTGTGTGTGTGTGTGTATATAGCGGGGAGCGTGTGTGTGTGTGTGTATATAGCGGGGAGGGTGTGTGTGTGTGTATATAGCGGGGAGGGTGTGTGTGTGTGTGTATATAGCGGGGAGGGTGTCTGTGTGTGGATATAGCGGGGAGGGTGTGTGTGTGTATATAGCGGGGAGGGTGTGTGTGTGTGTATGGCGGGGAGGGTGTGTCTGTGTGTGTACAGCGGGGAGGGTGTGTGTGTGTGTATATAGCGGGGAGTGTGTGTGTGTGTGTGTATATAGCGGGGAGGGTGTGTGTGTGTTTATATGGCGGGGAGGGTGTGTGTGTGTGTATATGGCGGGGAGGGTGTGTGTGTGTATAGCGGTGAGGGTGTGTGTGTGTGTATAGTGGGGAGGGTGTGTGTGTGTGTATATAGCGGGGAGGGTGTGTGTGTCTGTGTATATAGCGGGGAGGGTGTGTGTGTGTGGATATAGCGGGGAGGGTGTGTGTGTGTGTATATAGCGGGGAGGGTGTGTGTGTGTGTATATAGCGGGGAGGGTGTCTGTGTGTGTATATAGCGGGGAGGGTGTCTGTGTGTGTATATAGCGGGGAGGGTGTGTGTGTGTGTATATAGCGGGGAGGGTGTGTGTGTGTGTATATAGCGGGGAGGGTGTGTGTGTGTGTATATAGCGGGGAGGGTGTGTGTGTGTGTATATAGCGGGGAGGGTGTGTGTGTATATAGCGGGGAGGGTGTGTGTGTATATAGCGGGGAGGGTGTGTGTGTGTATATAGCGGGGAGGGTGTGTGTGTGTATATAGCGGGGAGGGTGTGTGTGTGTATATAGCGGGGAGGGTGTGTGTGTGTGTATATAGCGGGGAGGGTGTGTGTGTGTGTGTATATAGCGGGGAGGGTGTGTGTGTGTGTGTATATAGCGGGGAGGGTGTGTGTGTGTGTGTATATAGCGGGGAGGGTGTGTGTGTGTGTATATAGCGGGGAGGGTGTGTGTGTGTGTATATAGCGGGGAGGGTGTGTGTGTATATAGCGGGGAGGGTGTGTGTGTGTATATAGCGGGGAGGGTGTGTGTGTGTATATAGCGGGGAGGGTGTGTGTGTGT